>NW_027018010.1:0-127250 GCF_032854445.1 Liolophura sinensis
GTAAATAACACATTTTATTTACATTGCCTGGCAAAAGCAAAATAAATAGGCTGGTTAGAAACCTACTGTGCAACTTTATATGCTATGCACTAACTGCTGCCAGATCAATAATGTTACGTAATGTGGCTTATCAAAAGACAGTCCTGCCCTTCAATGTCAATTGGCAGGCAGTTTATGAGCACTGTTATCTAACCATCAGTCAATTATGGTACGGAACTAGAAAATGTGTCTTGTGATCCCCCGCCAGCTGATCCATTCCTGCATATTAATTTCCACGTCTTCGTTAAAAGAAAAGACAACGCCAGAGCTTATATATATATATGTATGTATTAAAGAGTTACCTTTAAACGTTCAAAAAGCGCCACTTTTGTTTTTGTGATGTAGGATAACGGAGATGTTGCAGTGTCAAGTAAGCAAAAACGCCATCGTAAGGAAAATCGAACGGGCCGCCGTTCTCTCAGTTTTAACGAATCAAGAGCGACATAGTTCTACCACCCGAAAAGGCATCTGTTCCGTCATGATATCACCCGTTCCTACTTCACCATTTTGCCATGTAAAAGTAGTGTTAAATTAGCCCTTTTCCTGCTGATTACGTGGGAAGGCCTTTCAGCAACCTGCGGATGGGCGTTGATATCGCCCGGGCTCTTTTCAGTTTCCCCCCGACAAAATGCTGCCGGACATTGTATAAATGAAATATTCTTAAATACGGCGTAAAACTCCAATGAAATAAACAAATAAATCTTTATGGTTACATTGAAAAATGAGGTCCGGCTCTGTTTCATATGAAACAAGTTTTGTTTTCTACGCATGCGTATTTCAGCTTTGGTCTGGGTCGTTTCATCACTGATGTTTGTTAAGACTAATGCAGGAAATGACGCCATTCATTCCCCAAAATCTAAATCTTTTAACTACCGTTTTCCACTCTAAATTGCACGATCTGTTCTGGTGGAAGAGAAAGGCAGCAAACAAAAATTAGGTTTAGAAATGCTCCATTGTTAAGGCAATTAACAACCTGTTGTGTATTACAGCTAATAGGATACACATCAGCCAGGCTACTCGGGATCTTTTGTGGAAAATAGCTGAATTTGAGATACAGCCGCGAGGCGAAATCTCTGTCAAGGTACAGTATTGTTTATATCAAAATCCCTTAAAAGCAAGACGGAGATTTTTCGGTTGGTGAACACACACAAATCGACAGTGAAAACTGAAAAGACTAGTACTTTACAAAACAGTTACAAAGTTAAAAGGTTTAGAAAGAAGTTGTATCACAATAGGAAGAAGTACTATATTTTCAAGCAGTGTCATCATGCATTTCCGATTAAAATTTATCTAAATTGTCCATTTTTGCCTGAAAAATGCATATGGCGGATTTGGTTTAAAGAAGTTTGAATTATATTGGATAACAAGATCAGATTACAGATATAATAGCCTTTGAAAAGAATCCAAATGCCCGCATTTTGTCTCAGATTTTAAGTAACAATCTGAACAGTTTCTCGGTTATTAAATGGGCGGAAATAAAAACGGATTTTTCTGTGATTACCTCTGTATTTATGTCTGCATGAAATATATAAATATATAGTCATAGGGATGGCCGAGTGATATAGACGTTGGTCTTTCAGTAGAAAATAAGAAGTGGTGGTTCAATGTTGGCATTGTACCTGGTAATTTGTACCTTTTGTTAAAGACCACTATAGACTTCTACCAATAATGATGTGCAAAGTCTTTACGTCACATGTGGAAAAGTTCGTCAGTAACTTGCCAAAGGTAGGTTGCTTTCTCCGGGCATGCTGATTTCCATCGCTCATAAAACTGATCATGATATTGCAGGATTAGTTCTAATTTTCTTTATTTTTTTCCTGCTTCAAACAGGGTAAAGGAATGATGAACACTTATTGGTTGGTGGGGAGAAAAAAGAAGGTTCATCAGATTCAGGTCAGCCTACCTATAGCCAGATTTATGGATGATTCAGTACCGGATTTAGTACTGTCTCAACACTGAATGACGCGCACCTTTAACTAACACTGTTTGGCAGTTCCATCAGGCATGGTGTTACAGCCGATGAGATTGCCGAATCCAGGCTGTTCATAACGGATCAGCCATTTCAAGTAATCCTGTCGTGCGCACGTCCAGTTATAGAAATAACCGTGCTCACAACTCATGTCCATGGTAATATTTAGTTAATTACTGGCAAATTGCTGAAGAAAGTATCGTGTCCTATGATCGTGCTTCCGTCCTATGTATTAATGTCCCTCATTAATGTGCCTGATAATGCCTTAAGTTTTCCTGAAAGAACTTGCACGTCAGTGTCAGTGACTGTTAAAGACAGCGTCATTTTGTTATTCTTATGTGTTTCCCTTTTTGTATATAGATATATATATCTATTGTGTCCATGCTTATCAAATCGGAAGTGTCTTACATAAACAGCACTGTTTTATACCATTTTCGTCGCTCTTTGAAACTCCGTTATGTTATAGCCACAATGCAATACCATACAAAGTAGGTGTCATAGCTTTGATCTGATAGCCTTCATCTGCACGATTTGAAACTCGAGAATACCTCATGTCTAATGTATGTAAGCAGGAACAAAACACCAAGACAACAGTCATTTACTTTAATTGACGGCAAAGATCACGGAAAGTTCCAACCAGTTAACTGGCGTTTTCCAATGGAGTTTTATATCTGTGTGGAAGGCATGCATACTGAAGGACAAATGTTTTGGCGTAGACCGGGCTCAAGTTGGACTGAACTTTTTTCCTGTGGCATTTGACAATCGGGATTTGGTGTACATGTCTACAGTCTGGTTGTACATTGTACTGTATAACTTCGGTTTTATGAATGAAATGAAAAGGCTTAATCATTTTTTTTTTGTGATCCGCAGTTTATAATGATTCTCTTTATACCCACTTGTGGTTTTGATTGATTAACTGAGTAATTGATTGGTCATCACTTATATGACGACGTTTAAGTTTATGGGTGGAAGAAAATGTAGTAGACCGTGCAAATCATCGATTAATCATCGGAGCACGTTAACCATCTGAGCCAGCGCTTTAACCATCTGAGCCAGCACGTAAACCATCTGAGTGAGTACGTTAACCATCTGAGGGAGTACGTTAAACATCCGAGTGAGCACTTTAACCATCTGAGCCAGCACTTTATTATCTGAGCCAGCACGTTAACCATCTGAGTGAGTACGTTAAACATCTGAGCCAGCACTTTAACCATCTGAGCCAACACTTTAACCATCTGAGCCAGTACTTTAACCATCTGAGCCAGCACGTTAACCATCTGAGACAGCACGTTAACCATCTGAGCCAGTACTTTAACCATCTGAGCCAGCACGTTAACCATCTGAGCCAGTGCGTTAACCATCTGAGCCAGATTAACCAGCTGAGTCAGATTAACCATCTGAGCCAGCACTTTAACCATCTGAGCCAGATTAACCTGCTCCGCTGCTGTTATACAGCTCCGTGATTATCTTTACTATGGCAACGAGGACGTATAAAATAACCGTATTCGTTGACCTGACTGATGACTGAAGTTTCCCTTACATCTGAACTGTACATGTACGGAAATAAGTCTGTCTTCAATTAGGAACTTGAAGGACATGGACTTGACATGAACAATTTATTTCGTTATGTATGCAATTATTTTCAACTATGATCGTTTGAAAGGGAAATGTCAACGTCATTCAAGGCGGCGAAGGACGGCCGCGGCTAACAAGGGGATGCGGTATAAATATGATTCTTCCAGTGGAGAACCCTTTCCGAGCCCTCCTCCTGTCCTTTTGGTTTCATGTTATTGTTGTTATAACGCAGCATGTTGAGTTCTTCTAGAGCTGTATCACCTAATGAACTGCAATAAATACAATTGCATTTTTTATTATTTTAGAATTTACATGAACAGTTGTAATGTAGACTCTTAATGAGGCAAATAAATAACAGGCCGTGTAAATCAGAATACTTCTGGTGGACTTTTCAGTCCCAAAAACCTGGTACCTTTACATTCATATTAAATGTGATGACAACACAGCAATAAGAAAGAGTAATTCTAGACCAGTGACGTCTAATAAAATGCAATTAACATCACTGCATTTTAGCTAATTCTACTTAAAGCATACTGTTGGGATTGTATGTTGCTACTTTTTAAGCCTTTACAATAACAGTTGGAATAAAGTCATGACTGAAAAAAACAGATCGGATTTCACAGGTTACACGTGACTATTTGCCAATTATCATAGTCTCGTAGCTGCTCTATTCCTATTCACCACTCGAGCACTCGAGCTGATACAAACTGTCACAGCAACACAATATGGTGAAGCTGGACATTTTTATTTTATTCGCAGACTTGTGCATTTACAGATCAGTGGGCATCAAATGCAGGAAGTCGTGTTTTCACGCGGTCTAAATACGGCGATGAAAGGCCATTTCGGATGATGAGACAGATTTAGAGTAAATTAAGCGTCAAATGAATCCGACTCCATTCTGGTTTCTTATTATCAACATGGAGATGAATCAATAAGTGGGAAGATTACCTGTGAGCAGCTACTCTAATATAGATCCAGGTTAATTCTCGGATTATTGGACTATAGGAGCCTGGATAGGTGGAATCAATGGCAAAAAGATAACAGCTTAAGGTGTTTATCTCGAATTACCTTTGTGGAACTGGTGGCATTACATTTTATCAGGTGCTATAAATATACAATGTTACTTTACATATATCGTATTCTTAATTATAAAGCTTGTCAGTTTAATTGTAAAAAACGATGTGTGACGTCGTCAATGTTAACACGTGGCAGGCACGTGTGATGTAAAAAGCATTAAAAGTCTATAGATGTCTCGTGGGTTATTTACATATCAGCCCCCGCAAAATAAGTCATCATTTCGGGTCAGTGAGATCTAGAGACGTTCTTAAGCAACAGTTCAGGTAAAAACTATGCCAGGAGACTGAAACAAGAGCAGGATTTAGTTTCTCTTCAAAATATAATTTTCATGTTTCAGGAATGTCACATACCATTGCTATGTAAACTTTGATTGTTAAATCATCAACTCATGGGATTCTCTCGATACTGAGTGAGGCCAAAACCCACGTTTTTTTTCTAAATATTAGGTAAAGTTTTTAAGGGAGTTAAACGTTTCAACGTAAAGTTATATTGTATGAGTAACACAGTATTCTGAGCAGGCCTAGCTCTCGGCCAGTGGCTTCTATTGAATTGCTATTTGTATTGTATATTTATGTACTTCATTGGTGTTTTACGCCGTACTGAAAAATGTTTCACTTATACGACGGCCGCAAGAGAGGAAGCCAGACAGAGCCCGGGGAAAACCGACGACCAGGTTGCTGCTTTTCGTAATACATCATTGCACCCTTACCAATAATACTGTGTAAATGATTAGAACTTAAGCATTTAACAGTTAGAAAAGAACCCTAACTGAGGTAAACAGACAAAAATCCAGGCGTCAAAACAGACATGCGTACATCAGCCGTTAACCAAAGAGGCCAAATTTCACTGGTCATATACACGTGATTATCACACTGTCTTGTCTGAGGTTTTTATTTAGGCCTACTCTCAAGTCTGTAATCTTTCATGTAATGTCTTGTGCCTTGAAAACGGCATTTCAGGCAGTGACATGACCGAAGTAATGTTAATATCTAGGATACGCTCCAAGCACATATAATCGAACAAACTAGCAAATTATTTATTTATTTGTTTATTTATTCATTGGTGTTTTACGCCGTCCTCAAGAATATTTCAGTTATAAGACAGCTGGCAGCATTGTGGTGGTAGAAAACCTGGGGTAAACCCGTGACCATTCGCACGCTGCTGACAAGCCTACAGGCAAATGAATTGGCTTATAAGTAAGAAAACGACATATCTTTCTCAGAGGGCATATATCCTTAATGAGTGACTATGGATGGACGAGAAGTTTGCCATAACGATTGATCACATAGTATTTCCCGCATTAGTCGACATTTGTATGCCGTATGTTTACAAGTGCTCGTTTCTCTTTAATAAAGCACATGGCCAGTGTTAAGACAGTATTCACACATGTTGACCCACTCCGATGACTCTGTTGGTAGAGCGTCCGCTTCGAGGTCGGTACATCCAGGATCAATCCCGGGTCGGATCACACCTTAAAAGAGGAAGTTGTACCTTCCTCGCGTGGCGTTCAGTATTAAGAGAATGGTGCAACGACTGGTTAACCAATATCAGTATAATGATTTGGGTGGGTCGGCTTATCTGCCCTCGGTAAGTCGCCTCAGTGAAGCAGCACAAGATAAAAGAGCGGTGGAAATCCGTCCTACAAGAAACAGGCACTCTAAGAACTCCTTCATTGCCATTTGACTGAAAAATTGTTAAACCCGTAGCGCTCACTCACTCACACCTGTCAAACTCCCAAAAGAAATAATGACGGTGTAGGTGAGGTGATCAAAAGTATAGGTTACTTCGAGTAATCGGAAATCCCTAACACCTACTGTTAACGGTGTCACAGAGCGACAGTTGGTTGGACGGTGCTATGTTGTGGGGTCTTGCATGAAGCTCCCTGGAATCCAATCACTTGTCTTCATCAACATGACATATGACACGCGCGGACAGTTCGCCAGTAATTCGTCAAAGGTCGGTGGTTTGACCCTCTACAATGTTCGTGGATCTCAAATCTCTTGAATAAATTTAGCCATGTCGCGGCGAAAATATGTTAGAACCAGGAAGACTGAAGACTTTCAGTGTGAGAATGTTAACATCCAAATTCTGATCAAAATATAAACAAGACGTTTTTTAAAATCAGCCAAAACATAGAAATCAGTTATAATTATAAGTCAAAAACACCACTTAAAAATGTATGTTTTATACAATACCGGAATTTTACAGTATCGTTAGCAAGACTAAAGGACATTTTTCTGTTAATGACCCAACGGAAGACTGCTGGGTCGGTTGGCTTTTAAGCCAAGCTGGCCTAGAGGTTGACAACTTCTTGAATATGGCGTTAAACAACAATAAAACAAGTAAATAAAGATTACCGTCTTGTGACAGGTTCTACATGTCATTGCTCTGCCTGTGCTACCATTAATGCCCAGCTAGGTTTCAGAACAGAGAATCAACAGTACGGTTATAAAGCTTTATCCAAAAATAACGCAAAACAGTCATCGCTTTGCGCGACAGAACAAAAGTCTTGGAGGGTTGGATAATGTCTTGAAAACTATTATGATGTCTTTGCAAGAAATCAATACTTCATTTTCATAGCCGTACACAGTGATAGATTTCCAAATCGATTATTAAGAGTTCACTGTGTGTCTCAGCCGCGCTTAATGCATCTATTTTAAGTCATTCGTGCATGTAGGATTTTCTCGAAACTTAGACTTCTACAGCTCTATAGCTCGAGTTACGACCGAGTTTTAAAACCCAATTGAACTCCACGTGTTATAAGCTCCCATGTAAACCGAGATTTAGTACTGAGCTGACGATACTCTGAGGTTTAAAGCGGGGGTCTCAATCAAAAGGTTATTTTAGATCCTGAAACCGTCAAAGTACAGCAATCTATAGATTTCGCCATGTGGCATTAGTGAACCTGCACTTTGGCTTGAGTTAGAGGCATCATAAAACATTATGTTTTTCCAGACGTCCACATTGCGGGGAAAAGTTTCATCTATCAATCTGATGTCTCTGTTAAATAGTGAAAATTATAGCTTTAATGACCTGGAACTGCGTATTCTTCCAAGCCAGCAATTCAAAATAACCAAACAAAAGAAGATTTTAATCCCCGCTAAACACTCATCTCGAAACTTTGGTGGCAATAAACGTTTGGCAGAAAGTCGCATGGCCGTTCGTGGAGTTCACTCGCCTTCCACCAATGTAACATCTGGTCAGATGGTGGGAAAGATTATCAGTAACTTCCCAAAAGCCATATGGTTAACTTCAGCCACTCTGGTTTTATCCATCCATAAAACTGACCGTCATCGTAAGGAAAATATTCTTGAGTACAATGTTACGAACGTCTATACATTCAGCGTTGAACCTAAGTCAAATAGAATAAGAAATGTTTATACATTATACATCAGTTATTCTGGACTGCCCCCAATACAGTGTCATTAATGATAGCGGGGGCCTCCGTGGCTCAGTTGGTTAGCGCGCTAGCGCAGCGTAATGACCCAGGAGTCCCTCATCAATGCGGTCGCTGTGAGTTCAAGTCCAGCTCATGCTAGCTTCCTCTCCGGCCGTAAGTGGGAAGGTCTGCCAGTCAAATAAATAACACCAATCAAATAAATAAGTAAATAAATACATTAATGATAGCTCAAACGGGGCGCTTGTTGGTAATGTACTTCTGCTTCTTGACTTTTAAGTAAAAGAAATTAAGTGAAGCAATTCATTTCAACCCCTTGGCCGATATTGGCCAAGGGTGTTCTGTCGTGGCGTTCGGCATTCGCCTGTCCGTCTGTCCATTCTCTTGCTAACACGATAACCCCCCCCTCCCTCCCACATAAGTTCACCAAACATACGCCCCACTTAGTAATAGGGAGAAAAGCATTATTGTTTTTTTTTTTGTTTGTTTTTTTTTTTCAAAATCACTGACGTCGTCGTTTAACTTAAATTTCAGGAAAGGCCAGCGGAAGAACCCTATTGGTTTTAGCAACCTTGACTTTTTTGTTTAAAATTCACTGGAGTCATTGCAGTTAAATTTCACGAAAGGCTCGATATCTCTCGATAAATTTTGAACTAAAGTTTACTAAACATACATGTGTATGTATGCTTAGGGTTTTATGTCGTACTTAACAATGACAACGAGGAGTCAATTCGGTCTGTGTACATATACTGTGTCTACTTGTGGCAGGGCCAGTGCATGCCGCCAAAGTGCTGCGTCATTTGAAATGTCATTTCGAAGACACCAAACATGACACCTCACCCTGTCATATCATACTGACACAGGGGCCAGTCGGTCTTGCCTTTGCCACAATCTATCAGTGCCGAGAACTTTTCTTGAAGTTTTTAGTATGACCCGAACCAGGTTTGATCTCGGATCTCTCCACTTCGAGACGGACGCTCTAATCATTAGGCCACCGAAGCAGTCTGCTAAACATAATAACATGCATTTAACCTCATTTAAGTTACAACCTCCCATTAATCAATTGCTAGGGTCATCTTGCCATCTTGTCTGTTTGTCCGTCTGGTAATTACCCGGTAAATACCAGCTTAACATAAAATCACCAGGCCAGTACCACACTCACACTTTGTCATGAGAAAGAACCATAATGGGTTTTTAGCGATGACGATTTTTTGTTGTCCGTCCATTTCCTTGTAAACAATTTGTCTTCGGAATTTCGAGTATTTTTTTATTTTTATCTTTTTAATTTTAATTAAGATTCCTATAGCAGATTAGATACAATCGACATAATGTACACCAATCACTACCTTCTAGACTTCCTCCCGTCTCCTCTGCACGCCCCCCCCCCCCAACACGTGTTTTGTCCCCCATGCAATTCCATGCCAAGGACACATCAATATCGCAGCTTGTGTGATCAGAGTTGTGCATTAAAGTTCCTGTTGTGTCGTCCGATCCTTCGGTTTAATTATTGTAAGGTAAATAAACGCGAGAAAAATACAGACGAAGATCCAAGGTGATTCGAGGTGTGCCACAACACAAGCCTCACCCAGGTTTACAATATGTGCAATCAATTTTGGAACTTTCGTTTGTCTCCAACAAATGTATCATACAATTTTAATGTTCAACTCAAATACTCCCATGTAGGAGAATACTTAGGAATGTGTATCCTATGTATATGTCACCTTGTATACCTGACCCACTCTCTGTTGCTATATCAACGTTTAGGCATGGTATATGAACGATGATAACAGTAATGCTGAAAAAATTGAACTGGCAATTGAACAAAGACAAGTGTGCCTCGTGCATTGCTATCGTGTATTTGATTATAACCGATGAAGTGTTCATTTGTTGCAGATGCCTCAAATGGGTGTCGGAATGGAAAAAATACACAGCTCCGGATACCATTAATATTCGACAAAACACCGCCTTATCGCAAAGTGAAGATCGACTTGCTGCGTGAGCACATCACTCTGTTACACATGTTAACCAACATAATACATATTCTATACAGCCTGAATAATTGATATGCCGCTAGAACAAAAATCCGAGAGACTCAAGCCACAAAGTCTAATGGGGAACGTTTTCCTGCGCAATGGCGAACTCGAGTTCAAGCTGGATTGATCACTGTTCTCTTGCAATGTATGAGTAAGACGTCACCAGTTTGCCCACGTCATCGCAAGAATGGTTTATTTCAATAATTTTATTATTAAATAAGGATCAACCCTACATCTGTGGTCAATTTCTTTCAAAATGAATTGCTCTCGTGGTTATGGGTTTTATTTATTAGCCCAGTCGCCTAGGGGCTTGAATTTGGATGTACTGTCTGTGTTTGACAGTGATGCCTTAACGCTGAATCAACAATTTTTCACTTATACGACTATGGCCAAGTTTTCGTATGGTTGCAAGAATAAGAGCCGAGTATGAACCACCTATACTAACTTTATTATCAGTTATTTTGTATGTTGTAGGCCTACATTGCATACGTAGTATCATTTCGCTTCATTTATACCCTGGGTAAGCTTGACATATGATAAGTTGTCTGTTTTTTCCACAGTAGGCCTATAGACATAGACTTCTCATCGTGTCCTACATATATAGGATATATATATATATATATATATATATATATATATATATATATATATATATATATATATATATATATATATATATATATATATATATATATATATATATATAACACTCGCGGACATTATGGATTCGATTGCTCAAAGGTATAGTAGGGCCATTGTCTATAGTGTTGGAGATATTTCTCAAACTATTGGGTGAAATAAATGCATCTGAAATACAAGATATAGCTATGATTCACAACAGATATCTTACATAAGAGAGCACTTCCAAACGTACAACGCGAGACTATTCCAAGTTAAGATAATAAATTAGCCTCGAATAAAGGAAATTAAATCGGAGCAGAAATCAATTTTTGGAGAATAAATATAACATCAGTTACATAAGTCAGTGAAGGTTTTGTCAAAATCAATACTTCTTGATTTATCCAAGCCTAATTCTTGCAACACGCACATGTGATCGTATGACATACTTCCCGTACTTTTACCGAATGCATTGGCGTTTGATGCGGCTCATGTTCGAGAAATTTGATGTCTGTTTTTCTACGCCATATAACAGGGTTGCACGCTGAGAGACTGAGTGGGGCGTACGGATTGTTCAGTATTCAACATGGCGTTCAAATGACGGGGCAACCTAAACACGTCAGTGTATAGCTACGAGTCAGATCGGTTGACCGGTGTTCCTAGATTTACTTCTAAATTCACCACCCTGAAGCCCTACACCTATAGACATTGAATTCTAGCTGTCATACTCGGCCGTGCTGTCTTCCACATGCCAAAGCTGAGTGCCATAAATACATTCCAAAGTAATTCTGACTTCCCATTATCCTTTTGTTCGTGAATTAAGAAAGATCGAAGGGCTAATTTCACACAATAGCATTGGCTCACTGTCATTGAGTCTGCAGTCTTCCCGACGGGCCATTTTGAATAACGTAGCTGGGTCGCTAGGCTAACTCGTTTTCCTTCCCATGAGGTAGGTCCTTTTATTCTTTCCAATTGTTGTTATATGTAAGTTGCGTATGGTTTACTAGAAAACACTTTGTCCATCATCGTATATAACACACGGTGAACGCTTCATTGTCTTCCGGACGTTCCCGACTGTAGCCTTAGTCCATAGCAACTATTTAAAATGATTCAAGAACGGAGCTTGGTGAAGTTCTTAGTTTTCATATTTGTATTAACTGTGACGTGAAAACACTGTTCAAGAAAAACGGAGAAATATGAAGAGCCTTGACATGTTGATGAAACAGATCTCAGATGTTGAACGCCATAAATGCGTTATACTTCAAAGAAGTTAATAAAAACACAAGCAAACAAATAACGAATAATTAGTCTCGAATCGAATTAAGCTCGGAAAATCCCTTCTGCAACACTGGCACTTTCTCGATTAGTGCTCAGCATGAGCATAACGTAGATGAAGTGGCTGTATATGGCATCGTCATGGCGTTGTAGACTCTCCCAAACTAGAAACCGGTTTCCTCCATGCACCTCAAATATTGTTGTTGCTGCATTGTTCGGCAGTAAATAATTTGAGTGAAAATCTCAAATTTCCTAGAGCAAAGTATTTTAATTGTATAGCTGTGTTTAAATATTTGATTAAAGTATTAAGTTCCTTCTACGAAAAAGGAGCCCTGGTGTCTTTGTTGAGGGTAAAGTGACATATAATTAAGACGTACAGCAGAGGGATAAAAACAGAGTAGCGATGACAATGTGATAACTGGCAAATGGTCACACATAACCGGTAAAAAACTGCCTCTTGTCTATATTGTCTTCAATTATATGGTTTTATTCTAACTTATTTATCTTTTTGATTGGTGTTTTACGCCGTACTCCAGAATATTTTACCTATATGGCGGCGGTCAGCATTATGGCAGACGGAAACCGGGCAAAGCCCGGGGGAAACCCACAGCCATCCGCAGGTTGCTGCAAGACCTTCCCACATTCATGGGTTACACATGGATGTATATGGCATCGTTATGGGCTGCTCCCCAAATGTCAAAAACTTTCAATAAAATAAACAAAAGTGAGATTCTGTTGAATTGTGTACGCCATATGCTTTAATCTCCCGTGTTTTCTGGACTGAGTATTGTCTGTGTTCAAGCCAGCAAGGTATTTCTGACGTCAAAGGTGTTGAATCAAGTTCGTCGAATTCCCTGAACACCAAGATGACGTGCACTATACTTTCCACCCAACTATTCTCCATCAGCGTCCCTGCCAAGATCGGTGTTAAGCAAACAACTGTTCTTTTCAACTTTGCAAACATGACGCACTTTCCCGTGATCTCTGTGCTATGTGTCTACGTGTACTGTATTTCATGGCACTGTATATGTTACGCAAACGGGATGATGTCAAGTGATGAGACCCTCTCTCGCCTGAATATTCCCCACCGCCCGCTGTAGTCTTTTCGTGTTCTCCAGGAGTGTTTACCCACACGTTCTGACTGTGTGACATTTCTCTTAACTGTTTAAACCGTGTACTTATGCTCAGTATCTATATTCACATGCGCTTCATCATGAGTTAACTTAGATATTAGTCAGTTGTAACAATGATAAGTAATGCAAATAATGACGGTAGCTTAGATAATATATGATCAAACTTACCCTTCCACAATGACTCTAAAATAACTAAACTTGGTCAGATAGAGATTGTACATAACGACTCTTTTTTAGAAGATTTTGAAACAATGTGTTTCAACCCCATTTAGGTAAATAGTGATGACGTTTCGGATTATGTTATAGATGATGATGAACAATATACAATATTATTAATTGCTGCTATACGATAACTACTTTTAATAACACAATACCGGAAAATAAGATACCTTACCCTTTGTACATTAACGCTCGTAGAACTACACTGAAATTGGTGGCTTTTTATAGAAACGTTGCACCTAAATTTTTCCGAGATAGGCATATCATAATGTTGTTTGGATCCAACTACCGAGCAACTGTTTACAATTCCCGGTTATAATCGCCTGTTATTTCCTCTTGCTGCACCAGAAAAGCTGGAGGCGTACTTCTTTATATCAAAGCAAATATTACGAATCTATAGTGAGAGGTGATTTGTCAGGTATATCCAGTGCATGTGAACTAGGACCAATATATGGTATATTAGTCACAGATGAGAATCTCTTTTTATCCAGATAAGGATAGAGAATAAAAAGTATGTTGTTGGGATTTGTACAGCCCACCCAACGGAAATATTGGGACATGGTGCTAGGGAGCATGTAAATTGCTACTATTTATGCACTTACATGAACAGTTGCAGTAAGCCATGGTGTTAGGGGGCGTGTAAATTGCTACTATGTATACATTTACAAGAGCAGTTGGAGTAAAACCATGTCTGAGGTAAATTGACAACAAGCTGTATCCTTTTTAATTATATTAATAATATTATTTCAAACTCACTCGATGTAATAAAAGCTGAGAAAAGGCATTGCTTGCTAATGGGCAATTTTAATATAGGTTTATTTAAAGCTAGCAAACACCGCTACCGATGTATTGATGTGATGAAATCTCACTACTTCTTCCCAAAGATAACCAAGCCCACCAGGGTGAAATTTAACTCTGCTACCTTAGTAGATAATGTATACCTGAATTTCCATGAGCAGTCACCTATTTGAAATTATTCTACCTGATCCAACAGTGTGTTAGCTAAACAAATATTTATACTTTTGCTCTGGTAAATGATTTCCTGTTAATGCAAATATACCAAAAATTTATGTATAAACACTGTGAATTACCAGAACGGTTTAAAGGATATTTTAAGACGGTTTCATATGTGCACTGTTCTCAGATCAGAGATAAAGCGTTAAATTTGTTTAGACTATTTTTTAGAACCTCATTGTCGCTACAAAGTCTTAAAATTAAAGACTCTACCTATAAACCTTAAACTAACATTACCAATGTCCACTTTTAAATATGATCTTCAAAAGTATTTACTTAAGCAGTAGTTGCATGCTGAATATCATAGCTACGTTTTCATATTTTTTGTTTTGATCCAGCGTTTGATACATATACAAAAAAATCTTTCGTATATATTTCACGAAGTATCGATGAAATAATTCCTTGTATACAATATCAGAGATAACTCCAGCTCTATGGGGTTTAATTTTCCGCCAGATTGCCATCCAGTATTGAATGATGTATGCCTTATTGGGGGTGAATAAAGTCTGAAATCAGAAAACTTTGATGCCATAAATTGATGGCAGTCCGAAGAAATCTTGCCAGGTGTGTTAACGAGATTATGAAAATACCTGACGTCAACAAAGTTGCTTCCCAGTCCATGCCTATGTTGTGAATATTTGATTATGTGGTTTACACTAATAATCGATTTCCCTGTGTTTTTATCACGATATATAACACCCATGCCATGTTGTTTTCGCTTTTGCAAAAGGCAAACATGTCTAAGCTTAATAATTTAAGATTCGAGACACAGGAAAATTGACGAAGCGAAGTCCAACAATTATACAAGATCTTCTTGTCTGTATAACTGTACCGTCGTAATGATATTTACCACATCCTGTGTATTATACAAGCTTTAGCCAGACACAGTATAAATGTGGTCGTATTTAATGTTGCTCGGATATGTTTCAGGCTAATTATATCTAGATTTATTACGGAATAACTGTTCGTATCGCAAAGCCGACAAAGTGCGCCAATTACTACCGGTACTGGGTATATATACTTCTACGATGGTGACCATGCAGGGTTATGAGTGGAGGAAACGGGTGTAAACCAGCAACAGTTTGGCAAGTTTCCGATGAACAGATATGCACTCCATGTATTTATTATTGGAAATCAAAATGGTCTTTAACGAACGTCACACTATGAAAACGGACATATACGGGCGTCGACTGCTTGTTATCACCAGTTGGCCTACCAACAGTGAGATCCGGGAAATCTGCAAATTCCCTGTCCAAGGCCGGGATCGAACAAGTACTATTATAAATCACACAAACTTTTTACATTTACTGTTTTGCTTTAAATGATAAAAGTCTCAAAGTCTCAAACGAAATGAGCTTTATAAGCGAAAAAGAAAACTATAGTTAGCCTTTTTATACACATGTAGATAAAAAATATAGATGAAACTGTTTCCTTTATAGGTAGGCGTTTAGTTGCACAGTTTACGACATCAGTCACGATACCTCCAATACATGTGATTGCACAATGTTTTTTCTAGAACATTTATTTTGTAATTTATATGAGGTCATATGTACATGTACTATATACTCATGTACTTCTATTCTAAATGAATTTCAATACTTTTGTTCTACATTGGTTTCAATATTTTGTTCTATAGATTGATTTCACATTTCGTGACATACTTGATCTTTCTCTTCTACATAATTTTCAACCTCCTTTTCTATATGGATTCGCTTGATTGAGATATTGTTCCCCATATGTCCTACACATGTATTTTAAGTTTTGTTCGACATTGGTTTCATATTCTGTTCTATACTTATATTCACATGACTGTTATCCATAAATTTCACACGTATTTTAAGTTTTGTTCGACATTGGTTTCATATTCTGTTCTATACATATATTCACATGACTGTTATCCATAAATTTCACATGTATTTTAAGTTTTGTTCGACATTGGTTTCATATTCTGTTCTATACTTATATTCACATGACTGTTATTCATAAATTTCACACGTATTTTAAGTTTTGTTCGACATTGGTTTCATATTCTGTTCTATACATATATTCACATGACTGTTATCCATAAATTTCACATGTATTTTTCAGCATGTAGTTTGTTCTTCCTGTGCTCAATGTATTTCACCATCCCGTTTCAAGAAGATATAACCTTTTGGCAATACGTTGGTTTCACCTTCTCTTCTAAATATAATTTTCCCTTCTGTTGTGCATGTGGTTCCCCAAGTGCAGTGCGTGAATTTCACCTTAATATGTCCGATACGGAGATTAGAGTCTCTTTTAACAGGACCTTTCTCTTTTGTTTATTGATTTACACCCCGTCTGAACACATGATGTGGTCTTACAAAAATAGTATATACTGAATTTCGTGGCTAAAATGAACCAGCAAGGACTCATCAACTCAGTGTACGATATACACTGTACATGTATATGAGAAGACCGATGACCTCTACATCCTTCACTTTGGTCATTATTGGATGAAAGACCCGTTGTCAAGGCAAAGCAATATCTGTGTTAATTGGCGAACCAACCTTGAAGTGCACTGATCTTATTAGGCTTGCTGTGCAAATGAGCTTGATAGAAAGCATATTTGTGACAAAATTTGAAATCTGGTTTTACAGTAGGAATATGCATCTTTTCGTTTTCGAACAGGTGAAGTTTAGGATTAGATAGTACATCCTCGGAGATACACTAGATTGAATAGTGAAAACATTTAAACTGAAATAATTTTAAATTATGTAAATACTGAAAGAGTTCAAAAAAAATTCTTTGAATGCTTAACAATTTTCGGAGCGAAAATGCGTGGCCCATAAATGTATTCATGCGAATACAAATATAAATGTTTGATATTTCCAATCGGTCGTTCAACTTAGCGAAGGAACGAAGTGCAAAAAGACATAGCCTTCTGCGAAATGTGGCGTCTATTGCGATTTTGTGCTTGCCTGTGAAATGCGACAAGCAGGTCTATATACATTTCGCTGTGCCTTTAAGTATGCTATCTTTCAATATGGGTTGTTCACTTAACGACAAGCCTTAAGGTAAGACGACGTGAAGCGAATCTGCGCTTGTGTTTGTCCTAAACTAAGCCTACTCTAATTGATGATGAACAAAGATGGTTATCCCAGTTTCTGTATATCTTCAGAATGCCGTCTACCATGGCGCTGTATATACTATCAGGTTTTATTTTCTTTGCTTTACAAACACGAGTTGATTTTATTCCCGAAGAGGTCCTAGTGTAATACAGACTATATATCTGACAGTATATCACCATGTATAAATGTGCTATAATGTCTTCGGGTACGTTTTCAGTATTGTCGTCAGTCTTATTATGTACGTTTCAGGCGGCAAATGTCATTCGCTTGTATTCTTTAATTCAGGCATATCAACAGTGCAAATCGATATGATGGAGGTATTGCCGCCATGACAACTGCTGACACTTAAATTTCCAGTATGCCTTTATTATGTATATATCCACTCATGCAATGACTTGTTTGTTCACGTATTTGTAACGCATGGGCAGATGGCATTGTTGCACAAGCCTATCAGGGAAATGGTTTTTCAAGTCAAAAAAATGAAGTGAAAAGATAAATAATTAAATCGAGGTGACAATGCGTGTAACATTGAAACACCGTTTGCATGGGGTCAAGTTTGTGTTTCAACAGTTAACCAAACTGTTCGATGCAGCAACATGTAAGACAAAAATATTGGTGTGCTTCCCCCAACTCTTTCCACCACCCCCTACCACCCGACAATCACAATCCCTTGAAATGATAATAAAACTGATAGAGAAGCAAAGCCACATAGTAACTCTTAACTGTTTATTTTTTCTGAATGCTGTGGCATCTTTACCATGGGAAACATCTGGAAAGGGTCTTAACTACTGTTAACCCAACTAGTCAAAAGTGCATCTGAGAAATATCGGGCACAATTTTCCTTTAATTAGTGTTTTCCGGGCACCATTTATATGAGACGCTTATATGTTCGTGGGTAAACTTACAGGCCAGTTTACCTTCAACAACGTTTCCTGACGAAGATGGTATACCAAAAACTTTCTATATAAACCTGCCCGTACTGTTTAAATGAATTGTCAGTTGCCACGTTCAGATATTTTGTTTGCCCAATTCTCCCTATAGGAGCTATTTACATACTACCGCTTAACACCAGATATAAAAGGAGCCCTTAATAATACCCGTGCATTATAACCTGAATCTGCGAATTCTAATCGGAATTACAGTTAACAGTTCACACAAAGCCTGCGTGGAAGATTTGCGTATAAGACTAACTGAAGTGCCAACATGGCTTCCAACAAAAATCTTTTTGGGGGACACGGTTTAACCTGTCAAGGCATAAGCTTCTAGCAAACTTGTGGAAAATTAAATGATTTGTTTTACTATGGTTGAGTATTGATTACCTGTCCACACTTAATTTCCGTCCCTGAAGACGTCCACAGTGATCAATTCAAGTATTCCTGACTTACGGACTAGAACATCGATTCCAGCAAAGTACACGTTTATACATCAGGTGTTAGCTGCCATGAACTAACAGTGAACTGGTTCGGACTGTCACCACTTACGTTGGTCACAGCCAACACAAGGATCATGCCACTCGACCACATGTAGCCTATTTAAACCACAAACAAAAAACAACAACGAGTCATTGTCTCTTATTCTTCGATCTCTTACAGATTCGGGAATGACAATCGGCACTTAATCTTACAAATCACTCTGGCACACATATCGGAATGAACCAAGGTCAGCCCATCAGAAACTTCGGGTGATAATATCCCTATTAATGTACATCAATATTGAATGCACTGAATGGAACCTTAATAAAATAAATGTCAGAAACGTAGTAGCAGTCATCTTGAGATCCAAAATGGCGACTATAACATCATCTTTGGAATTATAGTTTTAACGTGGTAGTTGAACAGAGTTCATGACTGATTGTACATTCGAGCTGTTAACTACTCGGACGTTTTCTAAAGCTATCTCTACCTTTTCTTTCTGGCAAGTTAAGAGCCAATTCTCAAAGTCATATCTGAGGTAAGTCAAAACTCAAAAATACCATTTTGGATGTTAATTCGTGTATTTAAAACTTGAACATCTAAAAACAAGAAATATTTTTTCTGGTCTCAAAACTTTATTTAAAAATAGCAGGAGGGACGGTTTAAGCTACTGTTCACTGTTGTTTTCCCACATGTGACCTAGTTGTGAGAGAAAAAATCAAAATGCTTTAGAGTGGGAAGACCATTTATAGTGTGAACTTTCTAATACCAAACATACATAGGTTAATGAGATATGTGGTTGTTCTTATTCTGGAGAATGTTTTCAAACTTTTCATCATGCTTGTGGAATGCGAAATATTGTTCTAGAGTGTTCTATACTCAGAATGTCATTCACCCCAGTGCTTGTGAATGAACCCGTTACTGTAACTTTAATATGAGTGTATAATTGACACACTGAAGTGAGATAATTCATCAATGCGCTCAGCCTAAGCGAGACGTATGAGCTACATCTGTATCGTCCACATGAAATGACGTCCAATTAATTGTCAGGTAATTATTTGCCCCAGTTCCCGTGAGACTGTCCATCAAAGTGTGTTGAGACGGCTTGTTATACTCTTCATCCATGCACATACGCCTTCAAATCCCCCCATTCAGTGATTGATGTGCAGGATCTTCTGGTAGAGAACCCACTTGATTACAATAGCCAGTGGTGTGTCCTTGCATCTGTACGCTACCTAGGAGGTTTGCGGATCACTGGAGACTTTTCCTCTCGGCAACCGCATAGGACTAACCCATCATAATTATCTCGTCCCTTCGAGCTTTAACACGCCTTACCTTGCTGACCAATTAGGGCTGCAGGTTGTAAAGATGTATGGCTGTAGATCTTGTCTTCCAGCTTTAATAAATATATTAATTGGGTGATGAACGAACGAGTGTGATCTTCCAGTTGCCACTGGGTATAGCAGTAATATAAAACAAACTTGAACTGTTTACTTCGCCATTAAAAATCAGCAAAAATGAAGTACACGAACACATGTAGGCCTATACAACCACTCTCTATAAAGCAACCCCAGACATTCATGCAATCCAATTTCCTGCACTTATTAAACTAATCGCCGTCATATAAGTGAAATACATGTATTCTTGAGGAAACCAATGTAATAAATGCTGCGATAATATTGTCCACTTATCACTCACACACGTGATCAAACTCTCTGGTCAATCATTCGTTTTTAAAAGCTCAAAATAATAATGATGATCTGATCAACACAGTTCATCACAATGAGAAAATATTCATAAATCCAGACAGATACAAGAATGTTTGCTTTAATTTGTCCACTTCCTTGTTATTTTACAATATTTCTAAATGAAATCTGATGCATTTCACACGTTTGAATCTTATTGATTGACATCATGTTTTGTCGAAGTCATCACACTGAACAGCTCGAAATATCAAGTATTTTCAACCGTGCACATGATTGCTGTCCTTCACAGCATCTTTGCCTAACCCTACTGACACCCAATTTGACACCCAATCTAATCGTAAAATGCGACATTCTGATACAAGGCGAAATCAGAAAACAGTGGTTTCCTGAGTGATAGCAGAATAAATTATAAATGAATGAATTATTATGGCTTAATGCCAAATCGGAATAAATTATATATGGGTGGATGCTTCGGGTTTAACGTCGTACTTAACAATTTTTCAGTCATAGGACGACGAGGAGTCATGACGTGTATGCACACATATAAAGTGTCTTCTTGTGGCAGTGCCAGTCCATCCCGCCAAAGTGCTGCCGCCACTGAAGTATCTTGCCGAAGACACCAGACACGACACCTCACCCGGTCATACTATACTGACAACGGGCCAATCAGTCATGTTTCCTTGCTCTAACCTCTTAGTGCTGAGTGCCAAGCGAGACAGCAGCGAGTACCATTTTTTTTGTCTTTGGTATGACCACAAACGGGTTTGATCCAAGGATCTCCCAACTTCGAGGCGGACGCTCTAGCCATTAGGCCACCGAAGCGGTCAAATAGAATATATAACAGCCGTGTTTTTTTTGTTTTTTTTTTTTTCATTCCCACAGAACACTCTTTTTGGTGCAACGGGGTATTGTCTTTTCCATGACACATATGTGATGCAGTGACATAATCAATCAGAAAACATAATATTACATATGTTCATTTCAGCTATTAGCTTTTAACGTGTTGTAGATGTGTTAAGCACGACTCCGGTACAGACTCTTGATCAGCAAACTTCACACCAAAACCGTGTTATTTTGCAGGAATGGCGATTATGAAGGTGCAATATACCAGAGGGATTTTATGCTCCAAAGAGCATGAAATAAAAATTGGTATGAACGCTGATCGAAGATGTTCACCTAAGACACTTCAGCAGAGAAGACCTAATATTACCTCGTTGTACTGTTAACAAGACAGTAAGGGGCGTTGCTTACCAAATGGCTCTCATTGCAAGCGATCCACGTGTGACCAATGAAGTAGCAGTCTCGAACCCAACTGTCGCTGGAGTTTTTTCAAATGCCCGGTAAAAAATGAGGTAGTTTGATCCAGTTAATCCAGTTTTCTCCACTCATAGAACCTACGCCGCATTTCAAGCAAAAAATGCTTGAGTATGGCGTTAAACACCATGCAATCGAACCAATAGGAGTGAAAAAAAACTGTTATGTGTGTATTAAAATAAAAATATAATAAAATTTAATATACTTTAAGTTAACCACTGAGAAACTAAAGGAGGAGGGTGTTACTGAGTGGCAGTAAACATGGAATATGAAATCGAGGACGTGTGACGATCTCGTGATAGTTATATAAACAAATAACCAAACTATTATATAAAGGAATAAAGCGTATGTAGACTGAAGTGACTGGCAGGAATTTGTACTATGCTTGTCCAAACATAATCATGTCGTCAGTAATCCTTCAAGTAATTCGTATTCCTGAACAGATAAAGAGAGGGCGGGAAAACAATGGAAAGACTCAAAAATCGACATACCCACAATAAGAATGGTATCGTGGAGGCGGGTGAGAAGGTTGTTGGGTTGGTTGAAAGTCACTAGCGTTTCCATTCAACTGAGTGATGTGCGCCACAAACAATACAAAGATATGAATGAAATATTAACACTATATGTAAAAAGACACGATAACAAGAGATCACAGGGGGTATACATACGGAGCCGTAAACAAAGCTTAAACAGGTAGATACACGAAGCCTGTACAGTGTACATTTTCCTGTGTGAAACAAGACTGGGGTTAAATTCAGCGGTAAAGAGGGAGAAGTAGGCCAGAGGCTGGTGAAATGGTGTCTCATTTGTGACCAGTCATCATAGCTTCCGGCCCCTCCTGTACCCACACCCCACTCCTTTTCCCTCCGTTGGGATCGTACTGTTTGTTCTTATGTTGTAGGCTATAAACATTTAAACCCTTATACCTATACCGTAAAGTTTCGCTTGATTCGGATACAGATTCCCCAAACCTGTGTTTTAGCGTATTAATTCTTCAATCTTTTCGCATGTTTTCAAGTTGTCTATTCAAGCATATTCTAAAGGCATTATTAAGTGTTGACTGATATAATTACACTCTTTGTGAAGCCCAAAAACTGGCCAACACAACCAATGTAGTATAGCCTCCAAAATCAAATTTAAAATGTGCATAAATTACACTGAAAGATGCTCTTTCATATACGAAAAGGTTGAGGAATTAGCGTATATAGAACAGAAAATTACGATTACAGGAAAAAATTCAGTGAATGATCTGTCATTACGATTGGACATAATCGATAAAATACAGGATTGTGCGTTTTAGCTAATAAACTGCATAGGCAATGTCACCCTTCATTGAGGCCCGTTATATGAGAAAACAATGGAAATGGGTTACTACCTCAATACGGGCACTAAAATGGTTCTCTTTCAGGAAGGTGGGATTTCAAGGGAGTATGAAGAACAAAGTCTTGGAAACTCCATCGGTTAGATGTTAGATTGATTAAGGATAAGATAATAGTACACGTATATTCTAACCGGGTGCACCTCTACTAAATCAGTTCTTTTATTAATGTGGTATAGCAGAGAAACGTCAACATCGTATATGTCATAAACATAACGATTTGGTATGATAAATGTATAAAAGTGGCGTCTCCAAGGCCGAGGTGGTTAGCGTGCTAGCGCGACTTACCGCCCTTGGAGCCTCTCACCAATGCCGTCACTGGAAGTTCAAGTCCAGCTCATGCTGACTTCTTCTCCGGTCATACGTGAGAAGATCTGTCAGCAATTTGCGGATGGTCCCCCTGGCACTGCCCGAATGCAATGCTGACCACCGTCGTATATTCATGAGTACACCAATCAAAAACATAAACAAATATAAAAAAACGCAAGTGGCAAAATAAGTTAAAAACAAAACACGTAGCCTATACCGTGCTACTTGGTATGTGATCACACATGTGATAATTGGCATCTGTCGATCACTTATGTCAGACGTGTGTGCTAATTAATCACACGTGTGTGCTAATTGGTCACACGTGATAATTGGTCACACTTGGTCGATGAAGTTCAGTCTCTTAATTCCGATATTGTTAAAAATCCATTTGTGGATGACACAAAGCCCTGCATATTGTGTATATCTTACCTATTGCTGCATAAACATGTAGCTTGAGCTTGTACTAACATCTACGATTTCAATTTATTTCATTGCTGAAATAATAAAACACTGCTGCTAAGATAGCTGTCAAGGCTTTACTGTCAAGTGCCTCCATTTAAAGTTTCTAAAATTCTGCAAAGCATACCAGTCATTAACTAGTATGGCGTTGTGAATATGTGTTTTATTCAGCTTTACCAGGTGCTACCTAGGGGCCCTATAAACATCCCTGCAGTTTTAACACACCGCTTTTTTTGTATGAACGGTTACAATAAAAGCTTAACCGAGATACTTTTGCACTTTCTCTTGTTTTTAAGGCAGGTTTTCCTGCTTTAATACATAAAATTTTCAATGTTATAACATAAAGAATGCGTACCAGATTTGACTCACACTGGATATTACACACGTCTTTCCGACTGCTGACTGCTTTTACTTTCAACTTACATACATTCTGAGATTGTGATACTAGTTTTATTAATGATATTGGTCTTTGGAAATTTGACTTTCGATATTGTTTTAAGGGTTGATGGCCTGAATTCTTATTTGAACACTTCACTTACTAGCGTCTTTCTATTGTGATATTTCAAATTTTCCACACCCCTCCTAAACAAAAAGGCTAGCCCAGAATTACGTTGAACGGGAATATAATCAAAACGCTACCATGAAAAAATACAGCATTTCACTTTCAACAATTGAGCCCATTTACTGTCCTCAAATAGAATGGGTCAAAGGAAACCAATTTACCCGTCTGTAAAGTCTTGATTTCACCATAAATGCGGACGTCCTGCCCTTTCTAAGCTTTCCTGTGATGAACATACCTCCAGTTGGTATACTGGCATTTCGGCTTGTCATCATAAGAAAATTCACGCAGAGAGCATGATGCGGCGTTATTCAGGTAAAGTCTTTAAGGAGCACACGTCTTCCGAGTCTGTGATATCTGTGCATGAAAATATCAATTTTACATGTAATCATTTTGCTGATTTTGTTTTTCTGAAGATAAAATCTTTTCCAGAGAATATGACGACCACATGCAGATCATTGCAGGACTGCTGTGCGCGTAGACATTAAATGATACCGTCCATGGCTTTGCTTATAACTACTGACATTGTGTATGAACTGTATGGGCGTTGACAGAATGGAAACATTTACTACATACACCGCGGATATATAAGTAGAGACAGATAAACATTCAGGTTATTTATATTCGGTAAATTCTTAACTGATTCATACATTAATTATGTAATTTAAGCACTGCAATGTTCATTGTCTACGCTATATGCTTTTTCATGGAGCTATATTTTATATCTCTTTATCGCTCTAGGTTTTTCTATTAATAAATCACACATTTCCGGTGGTTCGTTTTGTGCACTGGTTGCCTCGGGTGTGATGTTTCATTGATCATATTGTTTTCCTTCATAAACTACCCTCTTGATTATCCATTTTTATATTTATTTATTTAGTTGCTGTATAACGTCGTGCTAAAGACGTTTTCCGGGACACCGCGGCGTTCTGCAGGGAGGGGACAGGAACATTGCGGCGTTCTGCAGGGATGGGAGGAAGACAGGGACACCGCAGCGGTCTGCAGGGATAGGAGAACACAGGAACACCGCGGCGATCTGCAGGGATAGGAGGAAGACAGGAACATTGCGGCGTTCTGCAGGGATGGGAGGAAGACAGGAACACTGCGGCGGTCTGCAGGGATGGGAGGAAGACAGGGACACCGCAGCGGTCTGCAGGGATAGGAGAAGACAGGAACACTGCGGCGGTCTGCAGGGATAGGAGGAAGACAGGAACATTGCGGCGTTCGGCAGGGATGGGAGGAAGACAGGAACATTGCGGCATTCTGCAGGGATGGGAGGAAGACAGGAACACCGCGGCGGTCTGCAGGGATAGGAGGAAAACATGAGTAAACTAAACGGTAAACAGCACAGGAGTTTTTAGCCAAGTTTTGTTTTCAATTTAGAACCAAGGCAAGCCAGAAACTTCCTGTTCAAAACTAAAACAAACCAATGAAAAAAACTACAAACAGAACCTCAGAACGGTCTAGAGCTATTTTAAATTCTTTGATATGATTGAGTTTTAGAGCACTTTAATTTTCTGGTCTTTATAATTAGAATGCCACTGTATATAGAATCCACGACAGGAAATCAAGACAAGCACAAACAACAGCAGCACGACCAGCGAGTGCTTGATCTGCATTTGTTAGGCAGGTTTAAGGCCGTTATCATCTGCATCTGCTCCGCTGGAAGAACTGCTTTCATGGCAAATTTCCTCACGTAATATACAATACTTACAGTACACAGAATAAAACCAGAGCAGCGACGACAGCGTGGTTGTTGGCAGATAGCCACATGACAATAAAATACAGCCTACTGTCAATTTACCTCAGTTAGGGTTTTCATCTAACTGTTCACGTAATTGCTTAAATAGTAGCAAATTGCGCGCCCATAACACCATGGCAAACCACAAAGCGAATTCGGAGTGTTTCTGGCAGCGTGTTTAGGATCTATAGTTAGGGATCCCGTTCTCCCGAACGGGATCCCTATTGTAATCGTTCTGTTTTTTCTTATTAGGGATCCCGTTCTCCCGAACGGGATCCCTATTGTAATCGTTCTGTTTTTTCTTATTATTATTATTATTATTATTATTATTATTATTTTTTTTTCACCGACTTTGTTAGCAAGGAAACTTTTTTACTGTTCAACATAGAGGTCTGAAATTTTGCACACATATTCTAGCGGAGATTTTCCAGGGATAAATTCTCCATTTTTTTTTCATGTCACGTGGTTCGGCCGCCATATTGGATTTTGTGTAAAATCTTTAAAAATCTTCTTCTCCAGAACCACTGAACCGATCGCTTTCAAATTTGACATGCAGCTAGTAGGTCACGAGTTCTTTAAAGTTTTAGAAAATGGTGCACTTCCGGTCAAAACTCTGGAAGCTCGCTATTGGTCGAATTTGTGACGTCACAAAAAGTTCTTAAAGTTCATTTGTTCTGAACGTGTTCTGATGTATCATGAGCTGCTGATTCCGAATCTGGTTGTAGTTTTTGTATATCTGTGTAACTTTTTGAGATATAAGCAAAAAACTCAAAAAAGTGACGTAATTTCAATGATCTGTAACTCGAGATCTATGGCAGCTAGAAATGTGCAACCTGCACCAAATTGTAGTCCAAGACATGCTCTTTCGAGCATTCGTCAACCGATTTGAGCTCCGATCAATAGTTTTTTCGCTACAAGCGTTTAAATGACAACACCGTTTTTTGTTTAGAAAAAGGTGCTAATCCTATTGCTTTAACATGGAGTTAGATGGGGACTGGACTGGGTTTGTAGTATTTGACCTGATGTTTCGGCCACACTGTCCGTGATCTCCCGAAAAGGTTGTGGGAAGACATTGATTCAAGTTCCCTTCTAACTCCAGTACTCTATTAAAGGGTTGGAGATCTAACTACAACAGCAAACGACGTGGGCCTGTAAAAGTTGGCTTTGTTTTGCGCAGACCGTGTCTTCTTTACTATACGCTAACCAGGTCAGGCTGATTGACAGATATGGACATGTGCCCTGGTCCAGGTGTGGACTTTCTAAGGATGGCCGAGCTATCAGTGGAGCTGTGACTCTGTGCATGGCAGGTCGTGAATTGAGATGTAAATGTACAAACTTGCTGTTACACTGGTCGTGTTTTTGCATTATTTCTTACAAATAGCGGCTTAATTCTGCCAAGGAACGACCGTTTTTCACTGGGGATAGCGTAGCATCATTAAGGTCGCCGATCTATTCGAGGGAATGCAAATGAACGGCCGACTGCCTCAGTGACAAACGGTGTAAGGTCTCATGGAGACTTTGAAAGCCGTGTATGTGGAACATGTGTCGTTCGAACACAGAACATGAAGGGGAAAACGTCATCGATCCGATCCGGGATCCCGGCCTAGGATCTGCTATTCGCAGATCCATTCTAGTTATTAGGGATCCCGTTCTCCGAACGGGATACCTATTGTTATTGTTCTGTTTTTTCTTATTAGGGATCCCGTTCTTCCCGAACGGGATCCCTATTGTTATTGTTCTGTTTTTTCTTATTAGGGATCCCGTTCTTCCGGAACGGGATCCCTATTGTAATCGTTCTGTTTTTTCTTATTATTATTATTATTATTATTATTATTATTATTATTTTTTTTTCACCGACTTTGTTAGCAAGGAAACTTTTACACTGTTCAACATAGAGTTTCCATATTTTGCACACATATTCTGGCGGTGAATATCTCGGGACAAATTCTCCACTTTTTTGCTATGTCACGTGATTCGGCCGCCATATTGGATTTTGTGTAAAACTTTTAAAAATCTTCTTCTCCAGAACCACTGAACCGATCATTCTGAAATTTGACATGCAGCTAGTAGGTCACGAGTTCTTTAAAGTTTGCGAAAATGGTTCACTTCCGGTCAAAACTCTGGAAGCTCGCCATTGGTCGAATTTGTGACGTCACAAAAAGTTCTTAAAGTTCATTTGTTCTGAACGCATTCTGATGTATCTTGAGCTTCTGATTTCGAATCTGGTTGTATTTTTTGCATATCTGTGTAACTTTTTGAGATATGAGCAAAAAACTGAAAAAAGTTACGTAACTTCAATGATCTGTAACTCGAGATCTATGGCCGCTAGAAATGTGCAACCTGCACGAAATTGTAGTCCAAGACATGCTCTTTCGAGCATTCGTCAACAGATTTCAGCTCCGATCAATAGTTTTTTCGCTACAAGCGTTTAAATGACAACACCGTTTTTTGTTTAGAAAAAGACGGGAATCCCATTGCTTTAACATGGAGTTAGATGGGGACTGGACTGGGTTTGTAGTATTTAACCTGATGCTTTCGCCTACACTGTCCGTGATCTCACGAAACGGTTGTAGGATGACATTGATTCCAGTTCCCATCTAACTCCAGTAATCTATTAGATGGCGTAGAGATCTAACTACAACAGCAAACGACGTGGACCTGTAAAAGTTAGCTTTGTTTTGCGCAGACCTCGTGCTCTTTACTATACGTTAAACAGGCCAGGGTGATTGACAGATATGGACATGTGCCCTGGTCCAAGTGCTGACTTTCTAACCATGGCCGAGCTATCAGTGGAGCAGTGAGTCTGTGCATGGCAGGTCGTGGATTGAGATGTGAATGTACAAACTTGCTGTTACACTGATCGTGTTTTTGCGTTATTTCTTACAAATGGCGGGCTAAGTCTGCCAAGGAACGACTGTTTTTCACTGGGCATATCGTAGCATCATCAAGGTCGCCGATCTATTCGAGGGAATGCAAATGACCGGTCGACTGCCTCAGTGACAAACGGTGTAAGGTCGAATGGAAACTTTGAAAGCCGTGTATGTGGGACATGTGTCCTTCGAACACAGAAAATGAAGGGGAAAACGTCATCGATCCGATCCGGGATCCCGGCCTAGGATCTGCTATTCGCAGATCCATTCTAGTTAGGGATCCCGTTCTCCCGAACGGGATCCCTTTTGTTATTGTTCTGTTTTTTCTTATTATTATTAGGGATCCCGTTCTCCCGAACGGGATCCCTATTGTAATCGTTCTGTTTTTTCTTCTTATTATTATTATTAGGGATCCCGTTCTTCCCGAACGGGATCCCTATTGTTATTGTTCTGTTTTTTCTTATTATTATTATTATTATTATTATTATTATTATTATTTTTTTTTTTCGATTTTGTTAGCAGCAGAACTCCAACACCGTTCAACATAGAAGTTTAAAATTTTGCTCACACAATCTAGAGGAAATTTTCTAGGGGTATATTTTTTTTTTTTTTGCTATGTCACGTGGTTCGGCCGCCATATTGGATTTTGAGTAAAATCTTTAAAAATCTTCTTCTCCAGAACCACTGAACCGATCGTTCTCAAATTTGACATGCAACTAGTAGGTCAGGAGTTCTTTAAAGTTTGCGAAAATGGTTCACTTCCGATCAAAACTCTGGAAGCTCGCTATTGGTCGAATTTGTGACGTCACAAAAAGTTCTCAAAGTTCATATGTTCTGAACGTATTCTGATGTATCTTGAGCTGCTGATTCCGAATCTGGTTGTATTTTTTGCATATCTGTGTAACTTTTTGAGATATTAGCCAAAAAATCAATAAAGTTACGTAACTTCAATGACCTGTAACTCGAGAACTAGGACAGCTAGAAACGTGCAACCTGCACGAAATTGTAGCCCAAGACATGCTCTTTCGAGCATTCGTCAACGGATTTCAGCTCCGATCAATAGTTTTTTCGCTACAAGCGTTTAAATCACAACACCGTTTTTTGTTTAGAAAAAGGTGGGAATCCAATTCCTTTAACATAGAGTTAGATGGGGACTGGACTGGGTTTATAGTATTTGACCTGATGCTTTCGGCCACACTGTCCGTGATGTCCCGAAACAGTTGTAGGATGACATTGATTCCAGTTCCCATCTATCTCCAGTACTCTATTAGAAGGCGTAGAGATCTAACTACAACAGCAAATGACATGGACCTGTAAAAGTTAACTTTGTTTTGCGCAGACCTCGCCCTCTTTACTATACGTTAAACAGTCCAGGGTGATTAACAGATATGGACAGGTGAACTGGTCCAAGTGCTGACTTTCCAACGATGGCCGAGCTATCAGTGGAGGAGTGAGTCTGTGCATGGCATGTCGTGGATTGAGATGTGAATGTAGAAACAGGCTGTTACACTGGTCGTGTTTTTGCCTGATTTCTTACAATTAGCGGGCTAAATCTGCCAAGGAACGACCGTTTTTCACTGGGCATAGCGTAGCATCATTAAGGTCGCCGATCTATATGAGGGAATGCAAATGACCGGCCGACTGCATCAGTGACAAACGGTGTAAGGTCGCAAGGTAACTTTGAAAGCCGTGTTTGTGGAACATGTATCCTTCGAACACAGAACATGAAGGGGAAAACGTCATCGATCCGATCCGGGATCCCGGCCTAGGATCTGCTATTCGCAGATCCATTCTAGTTATTATTATTATTATTATTTTTTTTTCACCGACTTTGTTCGCATGGAAACTTTTTTACCGTTTAACATACAGGTCTGAAATTTTGCACACATATTCTGGCGGTGAATACCTCGGGACAAATTCTCCACTTTTTTGCCATGTCACGTGGTTCGGACGCCATATTGGATTTTGTGTAAAATCTTTAAAAATCTTCTTCTCCAGAACCACTCAACCGATCGTTTTCAAATTTGACATGCTGCTAGTAAGTTACAAGTTCTTTAAAGTTTGCGAAAATGGTTCACTTCCGGTCAAAATTCTGGAAGTTCGCTATTGGTCGAATTTATGACGTCACAAAAAGGTCTCAAAGTTCAAATGTTCTGAACGTATTCTGGTGTATCTTGAGCTGCTGATTCTGAATCTGGTTGTATTTTTTGCATATCTGTGTAACTTTTTGAGATATTAGCAAAAAACTCAAAAAAGTGACGTAACTTCAATGACCTGTAACTCGAGATCTGTGGGAGCTAGAAATGTGCAACCTGCACGAAATTGTAGAACAAGACATGCTCTTTCGAGCATTCGTCAACAGATTTCAGCTCCGATCAATAGTTTTTTCGCTACAAGCGTTTAAATGACAACACCGTTTTTTGTTTAGAAAAAGGTGCTAATCCTATTGCTTTAACATGGAGTTAGATGGGGACAAAACTGGGTTTGTAGTATTTGACCTGATGCTTTCGGCTGCACTGTCCGTGATCTCCCGAAACGGTTGTAGGATGACATTGATTCCAGTTCCCATCTAACTCCAGTACTCTATTAGATGATGTAGAGATCTAACTACAACAGCAAACGACGTGGACCTGTAAAGGTTAGCTTTGTTTTGCGCAGGCCTCGTGCTCTTTACTATACATTAAACAGGCCAGGGTGATTGACAGATATGGACATGTGCTGCGGTCCAAGTGTTGACTTTCTAACGATTGTCGAGCTATCAGTGGAGCTGTGAGTCTGTACAAACCTCCTGTTACACTGGTCGTGTTTTAGCGTTATTTCTTACAAATAGCGGGCTATGTCTGCCAAAGAACGACCGTTTTTCACTGGGCATAGCGTAGCATCATTAAGGTCGCTGATATATTCGAGGGAATGCAAATGACCGGCCGACTGCCTCAGTGACAAACGGTGTAAGGTCGCATGAAAACTTTGAAAGCGGTGTATGTGGAACATGTGTCCTTCGAACACAGATCATGAAGGGGAAAACGTCATCGATCCGATCCGGGATCCCGGCCTAGGATCTGCTGTTCGCAGATCCATTCTAGTTAGGGATCCCGTTCTCCCGAACGGGATCCCTATTGTTATTGTTCTGTTTTTTCTTATTATTATTATTATTATTATTTTTTTTTTTCGATTTTGTTAGCAGCAGAACTCCAACACCGATCAACACAGAAGTTCAAAATTTCGTACACATAATCTAGGGGAAATTTTCTAGGGGTATATTTTTTCTTTTTTTGCTATGTCACGTGGTTCGGCCGCCATATTGGATTTTGTGTAAAATCTTTAAAAATCTTCTTCTCCAGAACCACTGAACCGATCGTTTTCAAATTTGACATGCAACTAGTAGGTCACGAGTTCTATAAAGTTTGCGAAAATGGTATACTTCCGGTCAAAACTCTGGAAGCTCGCTATTGGTCGAATTTGTGACGTCACAAAAAGTTCTTAAAGTTCAATTGTTCTCAACGTATTCTGATGTATCTTGAGCTCCTGATTCTGAATCTGGTTGTATTTTTTGCATATCTGTGTAACTTTTTGAGATAAAAACAAAAAACTCAAGAAAGTTACGTAAGTTCAATGACCTGTAACTCGAGAACTATGACAGCTAGAAATGTGCAACCTGCACCAAATTGTAGTCCAAGACATGCTCTTTCGATCATTCGTCAACGGATTTTAGCTCCGATCAATAGTTTTTTCGCTAGAAGCGCTTAAATCACAACACCATTTTTTGTTTAGAAAAAGACGGGAATCCTATTGCTTTAACATGGAGTTAGATGGGGACTGGTCTGGGTTTGTAGTATATCACCTGATGCTTTCGCCTACACTGTCCGCGATCTCCAGAAACGGTTGTAGGATGACATTGATTCCAGTTCCCATCTAACTCCAGTAATCTGTTAGATGGCGTAGATATCTAACTACAACAGCAAACGACGTGGACCTGTAAAAGTTAGATTTGTTTTGCGCAGACCTCGTCCTCTTTACTATACGTTAAACAGGCCAGGGTGATTGACAGATATGGAGATGTGCCGTGGTCCAAGTGCTGACTTTCTAACGGTGGCCGAGCTATCAGTGGAGCAGTGAGTCTGTGCATGGCATGTTGTGGATTGAGATGTGAATGTACAAACTTGCTGTTACACTGGTCGTGTTTTTGCCTTATTTCTTACAAATAGCGGTCTGAGCCTGCCAAGGAATCACAGTTTTTCACTGGGCATAGCGTAGCATCATCAAGGTCGCCGATCTATTCGAGGGAATGCAAATGACCGGCCGACTGCCTCAGTAACAAACGGTGTAAGGTCGCAAGGTAACTATGAAAGCCGTGTTTGTGGAACATGTGTCCTTCGAACGCAGATCATGAAGGGGAAAACGTCATCGATCAGATCCGGGATCCCGGCCTAGGATCTGCTATTCGCAGATCCATTCTAGTTATTATTATTATTATTATTTTTTTTTTTCGATTTTGTTAGCAGCAGAACTCCAACACCGTTCAACATAGAAGTTCAAAATTTTGCACACATAATCTAGCGAAAATTTTCTAGGGGTATATTTTTTTTTTTTTGGCTATGTCACGTGGTTCGGCCGCCATATTGGATTTTGTGTATAATCTTTAAAAATCTTCTTCTCCAGAACCACTGAACCGATCATTGTCAAATTTAACATGCAACTAGTAGGTCAAGAGTTCTTTAAAGTTTGCGAAAATGGTTCACTTCCGATCAAAACTCTAGAAGCTCGCCATTGGTCGAATTTATGACGTCACAAAAAGTTCTTAAAGTTCATTTGTTCTGAACGAATTCTGATGTACCTTGAGCTCCTGATTCCGAATCTGGTTGTATTTTTTGCATATCTGTGTAACTTTTTGAGATATGAGCAAAAAACTAAAAAAATTACGTAATTTCAATGGCGTTTTAATCGAGAACTATGGCAGCTAGAAATGTGCAAATTGCATGAAAATGTAGTTCAAGACACGCTCTTTCGATCATTCGTCAACAGATTTGAGCTCCGATTAAAAGTTTTCTCGCTAGAAGCGTTTAAAAAACAACACCGTTTTTGTTTAGAAAAAGATGGGAATCCTATTGCTTTAACATGGAGTTAGATGGGGAATGGACTGGATTTGTAGTATTTGACCTGATGCTTTCGGCTACACTGTCCGTGATCTCCCGAAACCGTTGTAGGATGACATTCAGCTATACAGTACTATATTAGATGGCGTAGAGATCTAACTACAACAGTAAACGGCATGCAACTGTGAAAGTTAGCTTTGTTTTGCGTAGACCTCGTCCTCTTTACTACACGTTAAAGAGGCCAGGGTAATTGACAGATATGGACATGTGCCGTGGCCCAAGTGCGGGCTTTCTATTGATGGCCGAGCTATCATGAGAGCCGTGAGTCTGTGCATGGCGTGTCGTGGATTGAGATGTGAATGTACAAACTTGCTGTTACACTGGTCGTGTTTTTGCGTTATTTCTTACCAATAGCGGGCTAAGTGTGCCAAGGAACGACCGTTTTTCATTAGGCATAGCCTAACTTCATTAAGTTCGCCGATCTATTCACGGGAATGCAAATGACCGGCCGACTGCCTCAGTGACAAACGGTGTAAGGTCGCATGGAAACTTTGAAAGCCGTGTATGTGGAACATGTGTCCTTCGAACACAGAACATGAAGGGGAAAACGTCATCGATCCGATCCGGGATCCCGGCCTAGGATCTGCTATTCGCAGATCCATTCTAGTTATTATTATTATTATTATTATTTTTTTTTCACCGACATTGTTCGCATGGAAACTTTTTTACCGTTCAACATACAGGTCTGAAATTTTGCACACATAATCTGGCCGTGAATATCTCGGGACAAATTCTCAACTTTTTTGCTATGTCACGTGGTTCGGCCGCCATATTGGATTTTGTGTAAAATCTTTAAAAATCTTCTTCTCCAGAACCACTGAACCGATCGGTTTCAAATTTGACATGCAGCTAGTAGGTCACGAGTTCTTTAAAGTTTGCGAAAATGGTTCACTTCCGGTCAAAATTCTGGAAGCTCGCTATTGGTCGAATTTATGACGTCACAAAAAGTTCTCAAAGTTCAAATGTTCTGAACGTATTCTGATGTATCTTGAGCTGGTGATTCTGAATCTGCTTGTATTTTTTGTATATCTGTAGAACTTTTTGAGATATAAGCAAAAAACTCAAAAAAATGACGTAATTTCAATGACCTGTAACTCGAAAACTATGACAGCTAGAAATGTGCAACCTGCACGAAATTGTAGCCCAAGACATGCTCTTTCGAGCATTCGTCAACAGATTTGAGCTCCGATCAATAGTTTTTTCGCTACAAGCGTTTAAATCACAACACCGTTTTTTGTTTAGAAAAAGACGGGAATCCTATTGCTTTAACATGGAGTTAGATGGGGACTGGACTGGGTTTGTAGTATTTGACCTGATGTTTCGGCCACACTGTCCGTGATCTCCCGAAACGGTTGTGGGATGACATTGATTCCAGTTCCCATCTATCTCCAGTACTCTATTAGATGGCGTAGAGATCTAACTTCAACAGCAAACGACGTGGACCTGTAAAAGTTAGCTTTGTTTTGCGCAGACCTCGTCCTCTTTACTATACGTTAAACAGACCAGGGTGATTGACAGATATGGACATGTGCCCTGGTATAACTGCTGACTTTCTAACGGTGGCCGAGCTATCAGTGGAGCTGTGAGTCTGTGCATGGCAGGTCGTAGATTGAGATGTGAATGTACAAACTTGCTGTTACACTGGTCGTGTTTTTGCCTTATTTCTTACAAATAGCGGGCTAAGTCTGCCAAGGGACGACTGTTTTTCAATGGGCATAGCGTAGAATCATCAAGGTCGCTGATCTATTCGAGGGAATGCATATGACCGGTCGACTGCCTCAGTGACAAACGGTGTAAGGTCGCATGGAAACTTTGAAAGCCGTGTATATGGAACATGTGTCCTTCGAACACAGAACATGAAGGGGAAAACGTCATCGATCAGATCCGGGATCCCGGCCTAGGATCTGCTATTCGCAGATCCATTCTAGTTATTATTATTATTATTATTTTTTTTTTTCGATTTTGTTAGCAGCAGAACTCAAACCACCGTTCAACATAGAAGTTTGAAATTTTGCACACATAATCTAGAGAAAATTTTCTAGGGGTATATTTTTTTTTTTTTTGCTATGTCACGTGGTTCGGCCGCCATATTGGATTTTGAGTAAAATCTTTAAAAATCTTCTTCTCCAGAACCACTGAACCGATCGTTCTCAAATTTGACATGCAACTAGTAGGTCAGGAGTTCTTCAAAGTTTGCAAAAATGGTTTACTTCCGGTGAAAACTCTGGAAGCTCGCCATTGGTCGAATTTGTGACGTCACAAAAAGTTCTCAAAGTTCATATGTTCTGAACGCATTCTGATGTATCTTGAGCTGCTGATTCCGAATCTGCTTGTATTTTTTTCAATATCTGTGTAACTTTTTGAGATATCAGCCAAAAAATCAATAAAGTTACGTAACTTCAATGACCTGTAACTCGAGAACTGTAAGAGCTAGAAATGTGCAACCTGCACGAAATTGTAGCCCAAGACATGCTCTTTCGAGCATTTGTCAACGGATTTGAGCTCCGATCAATAGTTTTTTCGCTACAAGCGTTTAAATCACAACACCGTTTTTTGTTTAGAAAAAGGTGGGAATCCCATTGATTTAACATGGAGTTAGATGGGGACTGGACTGGGTTTATAGTATTTGACCTGATGCTTTCGGCCACCCTGTCCGTGATCTCCCGAAACAGTTGTAGGATGACATTGATTCCAGTTCCCATCTATCTCCAGTACTCTATTAGAAGGCGTAGAGATCTAACTACAACAGCAAATGACATGGACCTGTAAAAGTTAACTTTGTTTTGCGCAGACCTCGCCCTCTTTACTATACGTTAAACACGCCAGGGTGATTAACAGATATGGACATGTGAACTGGTCCAAGTGCTGACTTTCCAACGATGGCCGAGCTATCTGTGGAGCAGTGAGTCTGTGCATGGCATGTCGTGGATTGAGATGTGAATGTACAAACAGGCTGTTACACTGGTCGTGTTTTTGCGTTATTTCTTACAAATGGCGGGCTAAGTCTGCCAAGGAACGACCGTTTTTCACTGGGCATATCGTAGCATCATTAAGGTCGTCGATCTATTCGAGGGAATGCAAATGACCGGCCGACTGCATCAGTGACAAACGGTGTAAGGTCGCAAGGTAACTTTGAAAGCCGTGTTTGTGGAACATGTATCCTTCGAACAAAGATCATGAAGGGGAAAACGTCATCGATCCGATCCGGGATCCCGGCCTAGGATCTGCTATTCGCAGATCCATTCTAGTTAGGGATCCCGTTCTTCCCGAACGGGATCCCTATTGTTATTGTTCTGTTTTTTCTTATTAGGGATCCCGTTCTCCCGAACGGGATCCCTATTGTAATCGTTCTGTTTTTTCTTATTATTATTATTATTAGGGATCCCGTTCTCCCGAACGGGATCCCTATTGTAATCGTTCTGTTTTTTCTTATTATTATTAGGGATCCCGTTCTTCCCGAACGGGATCCCTATTGTTATTGTTCTGTTTTTTCTTATTATTATTAGGGATCCCGTTCTTCCGGAACGGGATCCCTATTGTTATTGTTCTGTTTTTTCTTATTATTATTATTATTATTATTATTTTTTTTTTCGATTTTGTTAGCAGCAGAACTCCGACACCGTTCAACATAGAAGTTCAAAATTTTGCACACATAATTTAGCGGAAATTTTCTAGGGGTATATTTTTTTTTTTTTGGCTATGTCACGTGGTTCGGCCGCCATATTGGATTTTGTGTAAAATATTTAAAAATCTTCTTCTCCAGAACCACTGAACCGATCATTGTCAAATTTAACATGCAACTAGTAGGTCATGAGTTCTTTAAAGTTTGCGAAAATGGTTCACTTCCGATCAAAACTCTAGAAGCTCGCCATTGGTCGAATTTATGACGTCACAAAAAGTTCTCAAAGTTCATTTGTTCTAAACGAATTCTGATGTATCTTGAGCTGCTGATTCCGAATCTGGTTGTATTTTTTGCATATCTGTGTAACTTTTTGAGATATGAGCAAAAAACTAAAAAAATTACGTAATTTCAATGGCGTTTTAATCGAGAACTATGGCAGCTAGAAATGTGCAAATTGCATGAAAATGTAGTTCAAGACACGCTCTTTCGATCATTCGTCAACGGATTTGAGCTCCGATTAAAAGTTTTCTCGCTAGAAGCGTTTAAAAAACAACACCGTTTTTGATTAGAAAAAGATGGGAATCCTATTGCTTTAACATGGAGTTAGATGGGGAATGGACTGGATTTGTAGTATTTGACCTGATGCTTTCGGCTACACTGTCCGTGATCTCCCGAAACCGTTGTAGGATGACATTCAGCTATACAGTACTATATTAGATGGCGTAGAGATCTAACTACAACAGTAAACGGCATGCAACTGTGAAAGTTAGCTTTGTTTTGCGTAGACCTCGTCCTCTTTACTACACGTTAAAGAGGCCAGGGTAATTGACAGATATGGACATGTGCCGTGGCCCAAGTGCGGGCTTTCTATTGATGGCCGAGCTTTAATGAGAGCCGTGAGTCTGTGCATGGCGTGTCGTGGATTAAGATGTGAATGTACAAACTTGCTGTTACACTGGTCGTGTTTTTGCGTTATTTCTTACAAAAAGCGGGCTAAGTCTGCCAAGGAACGACCGTTTTTCACTAGGCATAGCCTAACTTCATTAAGTTCGCCGATCTATTCACGGGAATGCAAATGACCGGCCGACTGCCTCAGTGACAAACGGTGTAAGGTCGCATGGAAACTTTAAAAGCCGTGTATGTGGAACATGTGTCCTTCGAACACAGAACATGAAGGGGAAAACGTCATCGATCCGATCCGGGATCCCGGCCTAGGATCTGCTATTCGCAGATCCATTCTAGTTAGGGATCCCGTTCTTTCGAACGGGATCCCTTTTGTTATTGTTCTGTTTTTTTCTTATTATTATTATTATTATTATTTTTTTTTTTCGATTTTGTTAGCAGCAGAACTCCAACACCGTTCAACATAGAAGTTTAAAATTTTGCACACACAATCTAGAGGAAATTTTCTAGGGGTATATTTTTTTTTTTTTTGCTATTTCACGTGGTTCGGCCGCCATATTGGATTTTCAGTAAAATCTTTAAAAATCTTCTTCTCCAGAACCACTGAACCGATCGTTCTCAAATTTGACATGCAACTAGTAGGTCAGGAGTTCTTCAAAGTTTGCGAAAATGGTTCACTTCCGGTCAAAACTCTGGAAGCTCGCCATTGGTCGAATTTGTGACGTCACAAAAAGTTCTCAAAGTTCATATGTTCTGAACGTATTCTGATGTATCTTGAGCTGCTGATTCCGAATCTGGTTGTATTTTTTGCATATCTGTGTAACTTTTTGAGATATTAGCCAAAAAATCAATAAAGTTACGTAACTTCAATGACCTGTAACTCGAGAACTAGGACAGCTAGAAACGTGCAACCTGCACGAAATTGTAGCCCAAGACATGCTCTTTCGAGCATTCGTCAACGGATTTCAGCTCCGATCAATAGTTTTTTCGCTACAAGCGTTTAAATCACAACACCGTTTTTTTGTTTAGAAAAAGGTGGGAATCCTATTGCTTTAACATGGAGTTAGATGGGGACTGGACTAGGTTTATAGTATTTGACCTGATGCTTTCGGCCACACTGTCCGTGATCTCCCGAAACAGTTGTAGGATGACATTGATTCCAGTTCCCATCTATCTCCAATACTCTACTAGAAGGCGTAGAGATCTAACTACAACAGCAAATGACATGGACCTGTAAAAGTTAACTTTGTTTTGCGCAGACCTCGCCCTCTTTACTATACGTTAAACAGTCCAGGGTGATTAACAGATATGGACATGTGAAACTGGTCCAAGTGCTGACTTTCCAACGATGGCCGAGCTATCAGTGGAGCAGTGAGTCTGTGCATGGCATGTCGTGGATTGAGATGTGAATGTACAAACAGGCTGTTACACTGGTCGTGTTTTTTGCCTGATTTCTTACAATTAGCGGGCTAAATCTGCCAAGAAACGACCGTTTTTCACTGGGCATAGCGTAGCATCATTAAGGTCGCCGATCTATATGAGGGAATGCAAATGACCGGCCGACTGCATCAGTGACAAACGGTGTAAGGTCGCAAGGTAACTTTGAAAGCCGTGTTTGTGGAACATGTATCCTTCGAACAAAGATCATAAAGGGGAAAACGTCATCGATCAGATCCGGGATCCCGGCCTAGGATCTGCTATTCGCAGATCCATTCTAGTTATTATTATTATTATTTTTTTTTTTTTCGATTTTGTTAGCAGCAGAACTCCAACACCGTTCAACATAGAAGTTCAAAATTTTGCACACATAATCTAGCGAAAATTTTCTAGGGGTATATTTTTTTTTTTTTCGCTATGTCACGTGGTTCGGCCGCCATATTGGATTTTGTGTATAATCTTTAAAAATCTTCTTCTCCAGAACCACTGAACCGATCATTGTCAAATTTAACATGCAACTAGTAGGTCAAGAGTTCTTTAAAGTTTGCGAAAATGGTTCACTTCCGATCAAAACTCTAGAAGCTCGCCATTGGTCGAATTTATGACGTCACAAAAAGTTCTTAAAGTTCATTTGTTCTGAACGAATTCTGATGTACCTTGAGCTCCTGATTCCGAATCTGGTTGTATTTTTTGCATATCTGTGTAACTTTTTGAGATATGAGCAAAAAACTAAAAAAATTACGTAATTTCAATGGCGTTTTAATCGAGAACTATGGCAGCTAGAAATGTGCAAATTGCATGAAAATGTAGTTCAAGACACGCTCTTTCGATCATTCGTCAACCGATTTGAGCTCCGATTAAAAGTTTTCTCGCTAGAAGCGTTTAAAAAACAACACCGTTTTTGTTTAGAAAAAGATGGGAATCCTATTGCTTTAACATGGAGTTAGATGGGGAATGGACTGGATTTGTAGTATTTGACCTGATGCTTTCGGCTACACTGTCCGTGATCTCCCGAAACCGTTGTAGGATGACATTCAGCTATACAGTACTATATTAGATGGCGTAGAGATCTAACTACAACAGTAAACGGCATGCAACTGTGAAAGTTAGCTTTGTTTTGCGTAGACCTCGTCCTCTTTACTACACGTTAAAGAGGCCAGGGTAATTGACAGATATGGACATGTGCCGTGGCCCAAGTGCGGGCTTTCTATTGATGGCCGAGCTATCATGAGAGCCGTGAGTCTGTGCATGGCGTGTCGTGGATTGAGATGTGAATGTACAAACTTGCTGTTACACTGGTCGTGTTTTTGCGTTATTTCTTACAAATAGCGGGCTAAGTGTGCCAAGGAACGACCGTTTTTCATTAGGCATAGCCTAACTTCATTAAGTTCGCCGATCTATTCACGGGAATGCAAATGACCGGCCGACTGCCTCAGTGACAAACGGTGTAAGGTCGCATGGAAACTTTGAAAGCCGTGTATGTGGAACATGTGTCCTTCGAACACAGAACATGAAGGGGAAAACGTCATCGATCCGATCCGGGATCCCGCCTAGGATCTGCTATTCGCAGATCCATTCTAGTTATTATTATTATTATTATTTTTTTTTTTCGATTTTGTTAGCAGCAGAACTCAAACACCGTTCAACATAGAAGTTTAAAATTTTGCACACACAATCTAGAGGAAATTTTCTAGGGGTATATTTTTTTTTTTTTTGCTATGTCACGTGGTTCGGCCGCCATATTGGATTTTGTGTAAAATCTTTAAAAATCTTCTTCTCCAGAACCACTGAACCGATCGTTCTCAAATTTGACATGCAACTAGTAGGTCAGGAGTTCTTCAAAGTTTGCGAAAATGGTTCACTTCCGGTCAAAACTCTGGAAGCTCGCCATTGGTCGAATTTGTGACGTCACAAAAAGTTCTCAAAGTTCATATGTTCTGAACGTATTCTGGTGTATCTTGAGCTGCTGATTCCGAATCTGGTTGTATTTTTTGCATATCTGTATAACTTTTTGAGATATCAGCCAAAAAATCAATAAAGTTACGTAATTTCAATGACCTGTAATTCGAGAACTAGGACAGCTAGAAACGTGCAACCTGCACGAAATTGTAGCCCAAGACATGCTCTTTCGAGCATTCGTCAACGGATTTCAGCTCCGATCAATAGTTTTTTCGCTACAAGCGTTTAAATGACAACACCGTTTTTTGTTTAGAAAAAGGTGGGAATCCTATTGCTTTAACATGCAGTTAGATGGGGACTGGACTGGGTTTATAGTATTTGACCTGATGCTTTCGGCCACACTGTCCGTGATCTCCCGAAACAGTTGTAGGATGACATTGATTCCAGTTCCCATCTATCTCCAGTACTCTATTAAAAGGCGTAGAGATCTAACTACAACAGCAAATGACATGGACCTGTAAAAGTTAACTTTGTTTTGCGCAGACCTCGCCCTCTTTACTATACGTTAAACAGTCCAGGGTGATTAACAGATATGGACATGTGAACTGGTCCAAGTGCTGACTTTCCAACGATGGCCGAGCTATCAGTGGAGCAGTGAGTCTGTGCATGGCATGTCGTGGATTGAGATGTGAATGTACAAACAGGCTGTTACACTGGTCGTGTTTTTGCCTGATTTCTTACAATTAGCGGGCTAAATCTGCCAAGGAACGACTGTTTTTCACTGGGCATAGCGTAGCATCATTAAGGTCGCCGATCTATATGAGGGAATGCAAATGACCGGCCGACTGCATCAGTGACAAACGGTGTAAGGTCGCAAGGTAACTTTGAAAGCCGTGTTTGTGGAACATGTATCCTTCGAACAAAGATCATAAAGGGAAAAACGTCATCGATCCGATCCGGGATCCCGGCCTAGGATCTGCTATTCGCAGATCCATTCTAGTTATTAGGGATCCCGTTCTCCCGAACGGGATCCCTATTGTAATCGTTCTGTTTTTTCTTATTATTATTATTATTATTTTTTTTTTCACCGACTTTGTTCGCATGGAAACTTTTTTACCGTTCAAAATACAGGTCTAAAATTTTGCACACATATTCTGGCGGTGAATATCTCGGGACAAATTCTCCACTTTTTTGCTATGTCACGTGGTTCGGCCGCCATATTGGATTTTGTGTAAAATCTTTAAAAATCTTCTTCTCCAGAACCACTGAACCGATCGGTTTCAAACTTGACATGCAGCTAGTAAGTCACGAGTTCTTTAAAGTTTGCGAAAATGGTTCACTTCCGGTCAAAATTCTGGGAGTTCGCTATTGGTCGAATTTGTGACGTCACAAAAAGTTCTCAAAGTTCAATTGTTCTCAACGTATTCTGGTGTATCTTGAGCTGCTGATTCCGAATCTGGTTGTATTTTTTGCATATCTGTGTAACTTTTTGAGATATTAGCAATAAACTCAAAAAAGTTACGTAACTTCAATGACCTGTAACTCGAGATCTGTGGGAGCTAAAAATGTGCAACCTGCACGAAATTGTAGCCCAAGACATGCTCTTTCGAGCATTCGTCAACGGATTTGAGCTCCGATCTATTGTAATCGTTCTGTTTTTTCTTATTATTATTATTATTATTTTTTTTTCACCGACTTTGTTCGCATGGAAACTTTTTTACCGTTCAAAATACAGGTCTAAAATTTTGCACACATATTCTGGCGGTGAATATCTCGGGACAAATTCTCCACTTTTTTGCTATGTCACGTGGTTCGGCCGCCATATTGGATTTTGTGTAAAATCTTTAAAAATCTTCTTCTCCAGAACCACTGAACCGATCGGTTTCAAACTTGACATGCAGCTAGTAAGTCACGAGTTCTTTAAAGTTTGCGAAAATGGTTCACTTCCGGTCAAAATTCTGGGAGTTCGCTATTGGTCGAATTTGTGACGTCACAAAAAGTTCTCAAAGTTCAATTGTTCTCAACGTATTCTGGTGTATCTTGAGCTGCTGATTCCGAATCTGGTTATATTTTTTGCATATCTGTGTAACTTTTTGAGATATTAGCAATAAACTCAAAAAAGTTACGTAACTTCAATGACCTGTAACTCGAGAACTTGGACAGCTAGAAATGTGCAACCTGCACGAAATTGTAGCCCAAGACATGCTCTTTCGAGCATTCGTCAACGGATTTGAGCTCCGATCAATAGTTTTTTCGCTACAAGCGTTTAAATCACAACACTGTTTTTTGTTTAGAAAAAGGTGGGAATCCTATTGCTTTAACATGGAGTTAGATGGGGACTGGACTGGGTTTATAGTATTTGACCTGATGCTTTCGGCCACACTGTCCGTGATCTCCCGAAACAGTTGTAGGATGACATTGATTCCAGTTCCCATCTATCTCCAGTACTCTATTAGAAGGCGTAGAGATCTAACTACAACAGCAAATGACATGGACCTGTAAAAGTTAACTTTGTTTTGCGCAGACCTCGCCCTCTTTACTATACGTTAAACAGTCCAGGGTGATTAACAGATATGGACATGTGAACTGGTCCAAGTGCTGACTTTCCAACGATGGCCGAGCTATCAGTGGAGCAGTGAGTCTGTGCATGGCAGGTCGTGGATTGAGATGTGAATGTACAAACAGGCTATTACACTGGTCGTGTTTTTGCCTGATTTCTTACAATTAGCGGGCTAAATCTGCCAAGGAACGACCGTTTTTCACTGGGCATAGCGTAGCATCATCAAGGTCGCCGATCTATTCGAGGGAATGCATATGACCGGCCGACTGCCTCAGTGACAAACGGTGTAAGGTCGCATGGAAACTTTGAAAGCCGTGTATATGGAGCATGTGTCCTTCGAACACAGAACATGAAGGGGAAAACGTCATCGATCAGATCCGGGATCCCGGCCTAGGATCTGCTATTCGCAGATCCATTCTAGTTATTATTATTATTATTATTTTTTTTTTTCGATTTTGTTAGCAGCAGAACTCAAACACCGTTCAACACAGCAGTTCAAAATTTTGCACACATAATCTTGCGGAAATTTTCTAGGGATATATTTTTTGTTTTTTGGCTATGTCACGTGGTTCGGCCGCCATATTGGATTTTGTGTAAAATCTTTAAAAATCTTCTTCTCCAGAACCACTGAACCGATCGTTTTCAAATTCGACATGCAGCTAGTAGGTCACGAGTTCTTCAAAGTTTGCGAAAATGGTTCACTTCCGGTCAAAACTCTGGAAGCTCGCCATTGGTCGAATTTGTGACGTCACAAAAAGTTCATAAAGTTCAAACGTTTTGAACGTATTCTGATGTATCTTGAGTTGCTGATTCCGAATCTGGTTGTATTTTTTCTATATCTGTGTAACTTTTTGAGATATGAGCAAAAAACTCAAAAAAGTGACGTAATTTCAATGACCTGTAACTCGAGATCTGTGGGAGCTAGAAATGTGCAATCTGCATGAAAATGTAGTTCAAGACACGCTCTTTCGATCATTCGTTAACGGATTTGAGCTCCGATTAATAGTTTTCTCGCTAGAGGCGTTTAAATAACAACACCGTTTTTGTTTAGAAAAAGATGGGAATCCTATTGATTTAACATGGAGTTAGATGGGGACTGGACTGGGTTTGAATTATTTGACCTGATGCTTTCGGCTACACTGTCCGTGATCTCCCAAAACGGTTGTAGGATGACATTGATTCCAGTTCAAACTTGTACAAACTTGCTGTTACACTGGTCGTGTTTTTGTGTTATTTCTTACAAATAGCGTTCTAAGTCTGGCAAGAAACGACAGTTTTTCACTGGGCATAGCGTAGCATCATTAAGGTCGCCGATCTATTCGAGGGATTGAAAATGACCGGCCGACTGACTAAGTGATAAACGGTGTAAGGTCGCATGGAAACATTAAAAGCCGTGTATGTCAAACATGTGTCCTTCGAACACAGAACATGAAGGGGAAAACGTCATCGATCAGATCCGGGATCCCGGCCTAGGATCTGCTATTCGCAGATCCATTCTAGTTATTATTATTAGGGATCCCGTTCTCCCGAACGGGATCCCTATTGTAATCGTTCTGTTTTTTCTTATTATTATTATTATTATTATTATTATTATTATTATTTTTTTTTCACCGACTTTGTTCGCATGGAAACTTTTTTACCGTTTAACATACAGATCTGAAATTTTGCACACATATTCTGGCGGTGAATACCTCGGGACAAATTCTCCACTTTTTTGCCATGTCACGTGGTTCGGCCGCCATATTGGATTTTGTGTAAAATCTTTAAAAATCTTCTTCTCCAGAACCACTGAACTGATCGGTTTCAAATTTGACATGCTGCTAGTAAGTTACGAATTCTTTAAAGTTTGCGAAAATGGTTCACTTCCGGTCAAAATTCTGGAAGTTCGCCATTGGTCGAATTTATGACGTCACAAAAAGTTCTCAAAGTTCAAATGTTCTGAACGTATTCTGGTGTATCTTGAGCTGCTGACTCTGAATCTGGTTGTATTTTTTGCATATCTGTGTAACTTTTTGAGATATTAGCAAAAAACTCAAAAAAGTGACGTAACTTCAATGACCTGTAACTCGAGATCTGTGGGAGCTAGAAATGTGCAACCTGCACGAAATTGTAGCCCAAGACATGCTCTTTCGAGCATTCGTCAATGGATTTGAGCTCCGATCAATAGTTTTCTTGCTACAAGCGTTTAAATGACAACACCGTTTTTTGTTTAGAAAAAGGTGCTAATCCTATTGCTTTAACATGGAGTTAGATGGGGACAAAACTGGGTTTGTAGTATTTGACCTTATGCTTTCGGCTACACTGTCCGTGATCTCCCGAAACGGTTGTAGGATGACATTGATTCCAGTTCCCATCTATCTCCAGTACTCTATTAGATGGCGTAGAGATCTAACTACAACAGCAAACGACATGGACCTGTAAAAGTTAGCTTTGTTTTGCGCAGACCTCGTGCTTTTTACTATACGTTAAACAATCCAGGGTGATTAACAAATATGGATATATGCCCTGGTCCAAGTGCTGACTTTCTAACGATGGCCGAGCTATCAGTGGAGCAGTTAGTCTGTGCATGGCATGTCGTGGATTGAGATGTGAATGTACAAACTTGCTGTTACACTGGTCGTGTTTTTGCCTTATTTCTTACAATTAGCGGGCTAAGTCTGCCAAGGAACGACCGTTTTTCACTGAGCATAGCGTAGCATCATTAAGGTCGCCAATCTATTCGAGGGAATGCAAATGACCGGCCGACTGCCTCAATGGCGAAAGGTGTAAGGTCGCATGGAAACTTTGAAAGCCGTGTATGTGAAACATGTGTCCTTCGAACACAGAACATGAAGGGGAAAACTTCATCGATCCGATCCGGGATCCCGGCCTAGGATCTGCTATTCGCAGATCCATTCTAGTTATTATTATTATTATTATTTTTTTTTTCACCGACTTTGTTAGCAAGGAAACTTTTTCACTGTTCAACATACAGGTTCCAAATTTCGCACACATTTTCTGGCGGTCAATATCTCGGGACAAATTCTCCACTTTTTTGCTATGTCACGTGGTTCGGCCGCCATATTGGATTTTGTGTAAAACTTTTAAAAATCTTCTTCTCCAGAACCACTGAACCGATAGTTTTCAAATTTGACATGCAGCTAGTAAGTTACGAGTTCTTTAAAGTTTGCGAAAATGGTTCACTTCCGGTCAAAACTCTGGAAGTTCGCTATTGGTCGAATTTGTGACGTCACAAAAAGTTCTCAAAGTTCAATTGTTCTGAACGTATTCTGATGTATCTTGAGCTGCTAATTCTGAATCTGCATGTATTTTTTGCATATCTGTGTAACTTTTTGAGATATGAGCAAAAAACTCAAAAAAGTTACGTAATTTGAATGACCTGTAACTCGAGAACTATGACAGCTAGAAATGTGCAAACTGCACGAAATTGTAGCCCAAGACATGCTCTTTCGAGCATTCGTCAATGGATTTGAGCTGCGATCGATAGATTTTTCGCTACAAGCGTTTAAATGACAACACCGTTTTTTGTTTGGAAAAATGTGGAAATCCCATTGCTTTAACATGGAGTTAGATGGGGACTGGACTGGGTTTGTAGTATTTGACCTGATGCTTTCGGCTACACTGTCCGTGATTTCCCGAAACGGTTGTAGGATGACATTGATTCCAGTTCCCATCTAACTCCAGTACTCTATTAGAAGGCGTAGAGATCTAACTACAACAGCAAATGACATGGACCTGTAAAAGTTAGCTTTGTTTTGCGCAGACCTCGTGCTCTTTACTATACGTTAAACAGTTCAGGGTGATTGACAGATATGGACATGTGCCGTGGTCCAAGTGCTGACTTTCTAACGATGGCCAAGCTATCAGTGGAGCTGTGAGTCTGTACAAACTTTGTGTTGCACTAGTCGTGTTTTTGCATTATTTCTTACAATTAATGGGCTAAGTCTGCCAAGGAACGACCGTTTTTCACTGGGCATAGCGTAGTATCATGAAGGTCGCCGATCTATTCGAGGGATTGCAAATGACCGGCCGACTGCCTCAGTGACAAACGGTGTAAGGTCGCATAGAAACTTTGAAAGCCGTGTATGTGGAACATGGGTCCTTCGAACACAGATCATGAAGGGGAAAACGTCATAGATCAGATCCGGGATCCCGGCCTAGGATCTGCTATTCGCAGATCCATTCTAGTTATTATTATTATTATTATTTTTTTTTCACCGACTTTGTTCGCATGGAAACTTTTTTACCGTTCAACATACAGGTCTGAAATTTTGCACAAATATTCTGGCGGTGAATACCTCGGGACAAATTCTCCACTTTTTTGCTATGTCACGTGGTTCGGCCGCCATGTTGGATTTTGTGTAAAATCTTTAAAAATCTTCTTCTCAAGAACCACTGAACCGATCGGTTTGAAAGTTGACATGCAGCTAGTAAGTCACGAGTTCTTTAAAGTTTGCGAAAATGGTTCACTTCCGGTTAAAATTCTGGAAGTTCGCTATTGGTCGAATTTGTGACGTCACAAAAAGTTCTCAAAGTTCAAATGTTCTGAACGCATTCTTGTGTATCTTGAGCTGCTGATTCTGAATCTGCTTGTGTTTTTTGTATATCTGTGTAACTTTTTGAGATATGAGCAAAAAAGCAAAAAAAGTGACGTAAGTTCAATGACCTGTAACTCGAGAACTATGACAGCTAGAAATGTGCAACCTGCACGAAATTGTAGCCCAAGACATGCTCTTTCGAGCATTCGTCAACAGATTTGAGCTCCGATCAATAGTTTTTTCGCTACAAGCGTTTAAATCACAACACCTTTTTTTGTTTAGAAAAAGATGGGAATCCTATTGCTTTAACATGGAGTTAGATGGGGACTGGACTGGGTTTGTAGTATTTGACCTGATGTTTCGGCCACACTGTCCGTGATCTCCCGAAACGGTTGTGGGATGACATTGATTCCAGTTCCCATCTATCTCCAGTACTCTATTAGATGGCGTAGAGATCTAACTTCAACAGCAAACGACGTGGACCTGTAAAAGTTAGCTTTGTTTTGCGCACACCTCGTCCTCTTTACTATACGTTAAACAGGCCAGGGTGATTGACAGATATGGACATGTGCCCTGGTATAAGTGCTGACTTTCTAACGGTGGCCGAGCTATCAGTGGAGCTGTGAATCTGTGCATGGCAGGTCGTAGATTGAGATGTGAATGTACAAACTTGCTGTTACACTGGTCGTGTTTTTGCCTTATTTCTTACAAATAGCGGGCTAAGTCTGCCAAGGGACGACCGTTTTTCACTGGGCATAGCGTAGAATCATCAAGGTCGCCGATCTATTCGAGGGAATGCAAATGACCGGTCGACTGCCTCAGTGACAAACGGTGTAAGGTTGCATGAAAACTTTGAAAGCCGTGTATGTGGAACATTTGTCCTTCGAACACAGAACATAAAGGGGAAAACGTCATCGATCCGATCCGGGATCCCGGCCTAGGATCTGCTATTCGCAGATCCATTCTAGTTAGGGATCCCGTTCTCCCGAACGGGATCCCTTTTGTTATTGTTCTGTTTTTTCTTATTATTATTATTATTATTATTTTTTTTTCACCGACTTTGTGAGCAGCAGAACTTTAACACCGTTCCACATAGAGGTCTCAAATTTTGTACACACAATCTGGCGGAGATTTTCCAGGGGTATATTTTTTGTTTTTTTCTTATGTCACGTGGTTCGGCCGCCATATTGGATTTTGTGTAAAATCTTTAAAAATCTTCTTCTCCAGAACCACCAAACCGATCGTTTTCAAATTTGACATGCAGCTAGTAGGTCACGAGTTCTTTAAAGTTTGCGAAAATGGTTCACTTCCGGTCAAAACTCTGGAAGCTCGCCATTGGTCGAATTTGTGACGTCACAAAAAGTTCTCAAAGTTCAAATGTTCTGAACGTATTCTAATGTATCTTGAGATTCTGATTCTGAATCTGCTTGTATTTTTTGCATATCTGTGTAACTTTTTGAGATATGAGCAAAAAACTCAAAAAAGTTACGTAAGTTCAATGACCTCTAACTCGAGATCTGTGGCAGCTAGAAATGTGCAACCTGCACGAAATTGTAGAACAAGACATGCTCTTTCGAGCATTCGTCAACAGATTTCAGCTCCGATTAATAGTTTTTTCGCTAGAAGCGTTTAAATGACAACACCGTTTTTTGTTTAGAAAAAGATGGGAATCCTATTGCTTTAACATGGAGTTAGATGGGGACTGAACTGGGTTTGTAGTATTTGACCTGATGCTTTCGGCTACACTGTCCGTGATCTCCCGACACGGTTGTAGGATGACATTGATTCCATTTCCCATCTAACTCCAGTACTCTATTAGATGGCGTAGAGATCTAACTACAACAGCAAACGACGTGGACCTGTAAAAGTTAGCTTTGTTTTGCGCAGACCTCGTCCTCTTTACTATACGTTAAACAAGCCAGGGTGATTGACAGATATGGACATGTGCCCTGGTATAAGTGCTGACTTTCTAACGATGGCCGAGCTATCAGTGGAGCTGTGAGTCTGTGCATGGCAGGTCGTGGATTGACATGTGAATGTACAAACTTGCTGTTACACTGGTCGTGTTTTTGCCTTATTTCTTACTAATAGCGGGCTAAGCCTGCCAAGGGACGACTGTTTTTCACTGGGCATAGCGTAGCATCATCAAGGTCGCCGATCTATTCGAGGGAATGCAAATGACCGGCCGACTGCCTCAGTGACAAACGGTGTAAGGTTGCATGGAATCTTTGAAAGCCGTGCATGTGGAACATGTGTCCTTCGAACACAGAACGTGAAGATGAAAACGTCATCGATCCGATCCGGGATCCCGGCCTAGGATCTGCTATTCGCAGATCCATTCTAGTTATTATTATTATTATTATTTTTTTTTTTCGATTTTGTTAGCAGCAGAACTCCAACACCGTTCAACATAGAAGTTCAAAATTTTCTACACATAATCTTGAGGAAATTTTCTAGGGGTATATTTTTTATTTTTTTGCTATGTCACGTGGTTCGGTCGCCATATTGGATTATGTGTAAAACCTTTAAAAATCTTCTTCTCCAGAACCACTGAACCGATCGTTTTCAAATTTGACATGCAACTAGTAGGTCAGGAGTTCTTTAAAGTTTGCGAAAATGGTTCACTTCCGGTCAAAACTCTGGAAGCTCGCTATTGGTCGAATTTGTGACGTCACAAAAAGTTCTCAAAGTTCAAATGTTCTCAACGTATTCTGATGTATCTTGAGCTGCTGATTCCGAATCTGCTTGTATTATTTGCATATCTATGTAACTTTATAAGATATAAGCAAAAAACTCAAAAAAATTACGTAACTTCAATGACCTGTAACTCGAGAACTATGGCAGCTAGAAATGTGCAACCTGCACGAAATTGTAGCCCAAGACATGCTCTTTCGAGCAATCGTCAACGGATTTGAGCTCCGATCAATAGTTTTTTAGCTACAAGCGTTTAAATGACAACACCGTTTTTTGTGCAGAAAAAGATGGGAATCCTATTGCTTTAACATGGAGTTAGATGGGGACTGGACTGCGTTTGTAGTATTTGACCTGATGCTTTCGGCCACACTGTCCGTGCTCTCCCGAAACGGTTGTGGCATGACATTGATTCCAGTTCCCATCTGTCTCCAGTACTCTATTAGATGGGGTAGAGATCTAACTTCAACAGCAAACGACCTGGACCTGTAAAAGTTAGCTTTGTTTTGCGCAGACCTCGTCCTCTTTACTATACGTTAAACAGACCAGGGTGATTGACAGATATGGACATGTGCCCTGGTATAACTGCTGACTTTCTAACGGTGGCCGAGCTATCAGTGGAGCTGTGAGTCTGTGCATGGCAGGTCGTAGATTGAGATGTGAATGTACAAACTTGCTGTTACACTGGTCGTGTTTTTGCCTTATTTCTTACAAATAGCGGGCTAAGTCTGGCAAGGGACGACCGTTTTTCACTGGGCATAGCGTAGAATCATCAAGGTCGCTGATCTATTCGAGGGAATGCATATGACCGGCCGACTGCCTCAGTGACAAACGGTGTAAGGTCGCATGGAAACTTTGAAAGCCGTGTATATGGAACATGTGTCCTTCGAACACAGAACATGAAGGGGAAAACGTCATCGATCAGATCCGGGATCCCGGCCTAGGATCTGCTATTCGCAGATCCATTCTAGTTATTAGGGATCCCGTTCTCCCGAACGGGATCCCTATTGTAATCGTTCTGTTTTTAGGGATCCCGTTCTTCCGGAACGGGATCCCTATTGTAATCGTTCTGTTTTTTCTTATTATTATTATTATTATTATTATTATTATTATTATTATTTTTTCACCGACTTTGTTAGCAAGGAAACTTTTACACTGTTCAACATAGAGATTCCAAATTTTGCACACATATTCTGGCGGTGAATATCTCGGGACAAATTCTCCACTTTTTTGCTATGTCACGTGATTCGGCCGCCATATTGGATTTTGTGTAAAACATTTAAAAATCTTCTTCTCCAGAACCACTGAACCGATCATTCTGAAATTTGACATGCAGCTAGTAGGTCACGAGTTCTTTAAAGTTTGCGAAAATGGTTCACTTCCGGTCAAAACTCTGGAAGCTCGCCATTGGTCGAATTTGTGACGTCACAAAAAGTTCTTAAAGTTCATTTGTTCTGAACGTATTCTGATGTATCTTGAGCTTCTGATTCCGAATCTGGTTGTATTTTTTCAATATCTGTGTAACTTTTTGAGATATGAGCAAAAAACTGAAAAAAGTTACGTAAATTCAATGATCTGTAACTCGAGATCTATGGCCGCTAAAAATGTGCAATCTGCACGAAATTGTAGTCCAAGACATGCTCTTTCGAGCATTCGTCAACAGATTTCAGCTCCGATCAATAGTTTTTTCGCTACAAGCGTTTAAATCAGAACACCGTTTTTTGTTTAGAAAAAGACGGGAATCCCATTGCTTTAACATGGAGTTAGATGGGGACTGGACTGGGTTTGTAGTATTTAACCTGATGCTTTCGCCTACACTGTCCGTGATCTCACGAAACGGTTGTAGGATGACATTGATTCCAGTTCCCATCTAACTCCAGTAATCTATTAGATGGCGTAGAGATCTAACTACAACAGCAAACGACGTGGACCTGTAAAAGTTAGCCTTGTTTTGCGCAGACCTCGTGCTCTTTACTATACGTTAAACAGGCCAGGGTGATTGACAGATATGGACATGTGCCCTGGTCCAAGTGCTGACTTTCTAACGATGGCCGAGCTATCAGTGGAGCAGTGAGTCTGTGCATGGCAGGTCCTGGATTGAGATGTGAATGTACAAACTTGCTGTTACACTGATCGTGTTTTTGCCTTTTTTCTTACAAATGGCGGGCTAAGTCTGCCAAGGAACGACCGTTTTTCACTGGGCATATCGTAGCATCATCAAGGTCGCCGATCTATTCGAGGGAATGCAAATGACCGGTCGACTGCCTCAGTGACAAACGGTGTAAGGTCGAATGGAAACTTTGAAAGCCGTGTATGTGGGACATGTGTCCTTCGAACACAGAAAATGAAGGGGAAAACGTCATCGATCCGGGATCCCGGCCTAGGATCTGCTATTCGCAGATCCATTCTAGTTTCTTATTAGGGATCCCGTTCTCCCGAACGGGATCCCTATTGTAATCGTTCTGTTTTTTCTTATTATTATTATTATTATTTTTTTTTCACCGACTTTGTTCGCATGGAAACTTTTTTACCGTTCAACATACAGGTCTGAAATTATGCACACATAATTTGGCGGTGAATATCTCGGGACAAATTCTCCACTTTTTTGCTATGTCACGTGGTTCGGCCGCCATATTGGATTTTGTGTAAAACTTTTAAAAATCTTCTTCTCAAGAACCACTGAACCGATCGGTTTCAAACTTGACATGCTGCTAGTAAGTCACGAGTTCTTTAAAGTTTGCGAAAATGGTTCACTTCCGGTCAAAATTCTGGAAGCTCGCCATTGGTCGAATTTGTGACGTCACAAAAAGTTCTCAAAGTTCAATTGTTCTGAACGTATTCTGATGTATCTTGAGCTGCTGAATCTGAATCTGCTTGTGTTTTTGGCATATCTGTGTAACTTTTTGAGATATGAGCAAAAAAGTGAAAAAAGTGACGTAAATTCAATGACCTGTAACTCGAGAACTATGACAGTTAGAAATGTGCAACCTGCACGAAATTGTAGCCCAAGACATGCTCTTTCGAGCATTCGTCAACAGATTTGAGCTCCGATCAACAGTTTTTTCGCTACAAGCGTTTAAATCACAACACCGTTTTTTGTTTAGAAAAAGATGGGAATCCCATTGCTTTAACATGGAGTTAGATGGGGACTGGACTGGGTTTGTAGTATTTGACCTGATGTTTCGGCCACACTGTCCGTGATCTCCCGAAACGGTTGTGGGATGACATTGATTCCAGTTCCCATCTATCTCCAGTACTCTATTAGATGGCGTAGAGATCTAACTTCAACAGCAAACGACATGGACCTGTAAAAGTTAGCTTTGTTTTGCGCAGACCTCGTCCTCTTTACTATACGTTAAACAGACCAGGGTGATTGACAGATATGGACATGTGCCCTGGTATAAGTGCTGACTTTCTAACGGTGGCCGAGCTATCAGTGGAGCTGTGAATCTGTGCATGGAAGGTCGTGGATTGAGATGTGAATGTACAAACTTGCTGTTACACTGGTCGTGTTTTTGCCTGATTTCTTACAAATAGCGGGCTAAATCTGCCAAGAAACGACCGTTTTTCACTGGGCATAGCGTAGCATCATTAGGGTCGCCGATCTATTCGAGGGAATACAAATGACCGGCCGACTGCCTCAGTGACAAACGGTGTAAGGTCGCATGGAATCTTTGAAAGCCGTGTATGTGGAAGATGTGTCCTTCGAACACAGAACATGAAGGGGAAAACGTCATCGATCCGATCCGGGATCCCGGCCTAGGATCTGCTATTCGCAGATCCATTCTAGTTATTATTATTATTATTTTTTTTTCACCGACTTTGTTCGCATGGAAACTTTTTTACTGTTCAACATACAGGTCTCAAATTTTGCACACATATTCTGGCGGTGAATATCTCGGGACAAATTCTCCACTTTTTTGTTATGTCACGTGGTTCGGACGCCATATTGGATTTTGTGTAAAATCTTTAAAAATCTTCTTCTCCAGAACCACTGAACCGATCGTTTTCAAATTTGATATGCAGCTAGTAAGTGACCAGTTCTTTAAAGTTTGCGAAAATGGTTCACTTCCGGTGAAAACTCTGGAAGTTCGCCATTGGTCGAATTTATGACGTCACAAAAAGTTCTCAAAGTTCAATTGTTCTCAACGTATTCTGGTGTATCTTGAGCTGCTGATTCTGAATCTGGTTGTATTTTTTGCATATCTGTGTAACTTTTTGAGATATTAGCAAAAAACTCAAAAAAGTTACGTAACTTTAATGACCTGTAACTCGAGATCTGTGGGAGCTAGAAATGTGCAACCTGCACGAAATTGTAGCCCAAGACATGCTCTTTGGAGCATTCGTCAACGGATTTGAGCTCTAATCAATAGTTTTTTCGCTACAAGCGTTTAAATGACAACACCGTTTTTTGTTTAGAAAAAGGTGGGAATCCTATTGCTTTAACATGCAGTTAGATGGGGATTGAACTGGGTTTGTAGTATTTGACCTGATGCTTTCGGCTACACTGTCCGTGATCTTCCGAAACGGTTATAGGATGACATTGATTCCAGTTCCCATCTAACTCCAGTACTCTATTAGATGGCGAAGAGATCTAACTACAACAGCAAACGACGTGGACCTGTAAAAGTTAGCTTTGTTTAGCGCAGACCTCGTCCTCTTTATAATACGTTAAACAGGCCAGGGTGATTGACAGATATGGGCATGTGCCCTTGTCCAAGTGCTTTCTTTCTAACGATGGCCGAGCTATGAGTGGAGCAGTGAGTCTGTGCATGGCAGATCGTGAATTGAGATGTGAATGTACAAACAGGCTGTTACACTGGTCGTGTTTTTGCCTGATTTCTTACAATTAGCGGGCTAAATCTGCCAAGGAACGACTGTTTTTCACTGGGCATAGCGTAGCATCATTAAGGTCGCCGATCTATATGAGGGAATGCAAATGACCGGCCGACTGCATCAGTGACAAACGGTGTAAGGTCGCAAGGTAACTTTGAAAGCCGTGTTTGTGGAACATGTATCCTTCGAACAAAGATCATAAAGGGAAAAACGTCATCGATCCGATCCGGGATCCCGGCCTAGGATCTGCTATTCGCAGATCCATTCTAGTTAGGGATCCCGTTCTTCCGGAACGGGATCCCTATTGTTATTGTTCTGTTTTTAGAGATCCCGTTCTTCCCGAACGGGATCCCTATTGTTATTGTTCTGTTTTTTCTTATTATTATTATTATTATTATTAGGGATCCCGTTCTTCCGGAACGGGATCCCTATTGTTATTGTTCTGTTTTTTCTTATTATTAGGGATCCCGTTCTTCCGAACGGGATCCCTTTTGTTATTGTTCTGTTTTTTCTTATTATTATTATTATTATTATTTTTTTTTTTCGATTTTGTTAGCAGCAGAACTCCAATACCGTTCAATATAGAAGTTCAAAATTTTGCACACATAATCTGGCGGAAATTTTCTAGGGGTATATTTTTTTTTTTTTTGCTATGTCACGTGGTTCGGCCGCCATATTGGATTTTGTGTAAAACTTTTAAAAATCTTCTTCTCCAGAACCACTGAACCGATCGTTTTCAAATTTAACATGCAACTAGTAAGTTACGAGTTCTTTAAAGTTTGCGAAAATGGTTCACTTCCGATCAAAACTCTGGAAGCTCGCCATTGGTCGAATTTGTGACGTCACAAAAAGTTCTCAAAGTTCAAATGTTCTGAACATATTCTGATGTATCTTGAGCTGCTTATTGCGAATCTGGTTGTATTTTTTGCATATCTGTGTAACTTTTTGAGATATAAGTCAAAAACTAAAAAAAATGACGTAACTTTAATGACCTGTAACTCGAGATCTATGGAAGCTAGAAACGTGCAACCTGCACGAAATTGTAGCCCAAGACATGCTCTTTCGAGCACTCGTCAACGGATTTGAGCTCCGATCAATAGTTTTTTCGCTAGAAGCGTTTAAATCAGAACACCGTTTTTTGTTTAGAAAAAGACGGGAATCCCATTGCTTTAACATGGAGTTAGATGGGGATTGGTCTGGGTTTGTAGTATTTGACCTGATGCTTTCGGCTACACTGTCCGTGATCTCCCGAAACGGTTGTAGGATGACATTGATTCCAGTTTACATCTAACTCCAGTTATCTATTAGATGGCGTAGAGATCTAACTACAACAGCAAACGACGTGGACCTGTAAAAGTTAGCATTGTTTTGCGCAGACCTCGTCCTCTTTACTATACGTTAAAGAGGCCAGGGTGATTGACAGATATGGACATGTGCCCTTTTTCAAGTGCTGACTTTCTAACGATGGCCGAGCTATCAGTGGAGCTGTGAGTCTGTGCATGGCAGGTCGTGGATTGAGATGTGAATTTACAAACTTGCTGTTACACTTTTCATGTTTTTGCGTTATTTCTTACAAATAGCGGGCTAAGACTGCCAATAAACGACCGTTTTTCACTGGGCATAGCGTAGCATCATCAAGGCCGCCGATCTATTCGAGGGATTGCAAATGACCAGCCGCCTGCCTCGGTGACAAACGGTGTAAGGTCGCATGGAAACTTTGAAAGCCGTGTATGTGGAACATGTGTCCTTCGAACACAGAACATGAAGGGGAAAACGTCATCGATCCGATCCGGGATCCCGGCCTAGGATCTGCTGTTCGCAGATCCATTCTAGTTATTATTATTATTATTATTTTTTTTTTTCGATTTTGTTAGCAGCAGAACTCCAACACCGTTAAACATAGAAGTTCAAAATTTTGCACACATAATTTAGGGGAAATTTTCTAGGGGTATATTTTTTTTTTTTTGGCTATGTCACGTGGTTCGGCCGCCATATTGGATTTTGTGTATAATCTTTAAAAATCTTCTTCTCCAGAACCACTGAACCGATCATTGTCAAATTTAACATGCAACTAGTAGGTCATGAGTTCTTTAAAGTTTGCGAAAATGGTTCACTTGCGATCAAAACTCTGGAAGCTCGCCATTGGTCGAATTTATGACGTCACAAAAAGTTCTCAAAGTTCATTTGTTCTGAACGAATTCTGATGTATCTTGAGCTGCTGATTCCGAATCTGGTTGTATTTTTTGCATATCTGTGTAACTTTTTGAGATATGAGCAAAAAACTAAAAAAATTACGTAATTTCAATGGCGTTTTAATCGAGAACTATGGCAGCTAGAAATGTGCAAATTGCATGAAAATGTAGTTCAAGACACGCTCTTTCGATCATTCGTCAACGGATTTGAGCTCCGATTAAAAGTTTTCTCGCTAGAAGCGTTTAAAAAACAACACCGTTTTTGTTTAGAAAAAGATGGGAATCCTATTGCTTTAACATGGAGTTAGATGGGGAATGGACTGGATTTGTAGTATTTGACCTGATGCTTTCGGCTACACTGTCCGTGATCTCCCAAAACCGTTGTAGGATGACATTCAGCTATACAGTACTATATTAGATGGCGTAGAGATCTAACTACAACAGTAAACGGCATGCAACTGTGAAAGTTAGCTTTGTTTTGCGTAGACCTCGTCCTCTTTACTACACGTTAAAGAGGCCAGGGTAATTGACAGATATGGACATGTGCCGTGGCCGAAGTGCGGGCTTTCTATTGATGGCCGAGCTATCATGAGAGCCGTGAGTCTGTGCATGGCGTGTCGTGGATTGAGATGTGAATGTACAAACTTGCTGTTACACTGGTCGTGTTTTTGCGTTATTTCTTACAAATAGCGGGCTAAGTCTGCCAAGGAACGACCGTTTTTCACTAGGCCTAGCCTAACTTCATTAAGTTCGCCGATCTATTCACGGGAATGCAAATGACCGGCCGACTGCCTCAGTGACAAACGGTGTAAGGTCGCATGGAAACTTTGAAAGCCGTGTATGTGGAACATGTGTCCTTCGAACACAGAAGATGAAGGGGAAAACGTCATCGATCCGATCCGGGATCCCGGCCTAGGATCTGCTATTCGCAGATCCATTCTAGTTATTAGGGATCCCGTTCTTCCGGAACGGGATCCCTATTGTTATTGTTCTGTTTTTTCTTATTAGGGATCCCGTTCTTCCGGAACGGGATCCCTATTGTTATCGTTCTGTTTTTTCTTATTATTATTATTTTTTTTTCACCGACTTTGTTAGCAAGGAAACTTTTTTACTCTTCAACATACAGGTCTCAAATTTTGCACAGAAATTTTGGCGGTGATTTTCCAGGGATAAATTCTCCATTTTTTTTTCATGTCACGTGGTTCGGCCGCCATATTGGATTTTGTGTAAAATCTTTAAAAATCTTCTTCTCCAGAACCACTGAACCGATCGTTTTCAAATTTGACATGCAGCTAGTAAGTCACGAGTTCTTTAAAGTTTGAGAAAATGGTTTACTTCCGGTCAAAACTCTGGATGTTGGCCATTGGTCGAATTTGTGACGTCACAAAAAGTTCTCAAAGTTCAATTGTTCTGAACGTATTCTGATGTATCTTGAGCTGCTGATTCTGAATCTGGTTGTATTTTTTGCATATCTGTGTAACTTTTTGAGATATCAGCAAAAAACTCAAAAAAGTTACGTAACTTTAAGGACCTGTAACTCAAGAAGTAAGGCAGCTAAAAATGTGCAACCTGCACCAAAGTGTAGCCCAAGACATGCTCTTTCGAGCATTCGTCAACAGATTTGAGCTCCAATCAATAGTTTTCTCGCTAGGAGCGTTTAAATGACAACACCGTTTTTTGTTTAGAAAAAGATGGGAATCCTATTGCTTTAACATGGAGTTAGATGGGGACTGCACTGGGTTTGTAGTATTTGACCTGATGCTTTCGGCTACACTGTCCGTGATCTCCAGAAACGGTTGTGCTATGACATTCAGTCCAGTTCCCATCTAACTCCAGTACTCTATTAGATGGCGTAGAGATCTAACTACAACAGCAAACGACGTGGACCTGTAAAAGTTAGCTTTGTTTTGCCCAGACCTTGTTTTCTTTACTATACGCTAACCAGGCCAGGGTGATTGACAGATATGGACATGTGCCGTGGTCCAGGTGTTGACTTTCTGACAACAGCCGAGCTATCAGTAGAGCTGTGAGTCTGTGCATGGCAGGTCGTGGATTGAGACGTGGAAGTTCAAATTTGCTGTTACACGGGCTGTGTTTTTGCATTATTCCTTACATAAAGCCAGCCAAGCCTGCCAAGGAATAACCGTTTTTCACTGGGCATAGTGTCGCATAGGGAATGATCGGCCGACTGCCTCAGTGACAAACGGTGTAAGGTCGCATTTAGACTTTAAAAGCCGTGTAGCTAGTTATGTGTTGATTTTCGACCAATAACTTATGTTCTCATATGAAAGATGAAAGCATAAAGAAAATTTGTATGTAGACTTGAAGTGAGGTTTGCGACTTCCTTGGGGACTACGTGAGATACACAATAGTGTGGGTGGTAGGGGAGATGCTGGCGAAATTTTCTAAGACTTGACCTAATTACACAAGGATTTAAACGCTAACCGTCTTCCGTCTGCGTGGTGTGACGCCTGTCAGTCATGTCAGAGTTCGATCCCAGCTTAGCCAATTTGTCAGGGGATAAAAATGTTGTGAATTTTAAGGTTTCAAGTAGGCTGCTAGGCGTAGTTCGATGTTCTGATGACGAATTTGGTTTTTTTTTCCTTTGTCCGACGCATGGTTTTGTCGCCAATTGCCATCAAAATGCGAAAAAGTGCAATTTTCGCCCATGTTTAGCCGTCACGTGACACAAAACTGCTGCAGCTGTGGAGCTGAAAATCACTGAGTACAAAGGGCAATATGCGCACTTTAGGCGTGCGTAAAATCAGGGAAGTGTGTCAATAAATGTGGGAGTTGCAATGCTTCAAATATTGTCCAAAGGCCGATTGGCTATATTTGGCACTTTGATGTCCCCATGTTATATGATGCATTTTAAATGCATTTGCGACTGGGATAAAGGCACGAACAATGTAAGCATGCTACCCGACGTAGTTTAACGTCCTGATCATGAATCTGGATTTATTTCTTTCCGGAGACGCATAGTTTTGCCGCAAATGGCGATGAAAACGCGAAAAAGCGCAATTTTTCACCATAATTGGAGATCTATTGCGAGAAAACCGTAACAGCCGTAAAGCTGAAAATCACCGAGTGCAAAGCGCTAAATACGTACACTATGTGTGCCGAAAATCTTTGATCTGTGTCAACAACCACAGGACATGCAGGGGAAAATGTCATCGATCCGATCCGGGATCCCGGCCTAGGATCTGCTATTCGCAGATCCATTCTAGTTATTATTATTATTATTATTATTATTATTATTATTTTTTTTTTTCGATTTTGTTAGCAGCAGAACTCCAACACCGTTCAACATAGAAGTTTAAAATTTTGCACACACTATCTAGAGGAAATTTTCTAGGGGTATATTTTTTTTTTTTTGCTATGTCACGTGGTTCGGCCGCCATATTGGATTTTGTGTAAAATCTTTAAAAATCTTCTTCTCCAGAACCACTAAACCGATCGTTTTCAAATTTGACATTCAACTAGTAGGTCAGGAGTTCTTCAAAGTTTGCGAAAATGGTTCATTTCCGGTCAAAACTCTGGAAGCTCGCCATTGGTCGAATTTGTGACGTCACAAAAAGTTCTCAAAGTTCATATGTTCTGAACGTATTCTGATGTATCTTGAGCTGCTGATTCCGAATCTGCTTGTATTTTTTCAATATCTGTGTAACTTTTTGAGATATCAGCCAAAAAATCAATAAAGTTACGTAACTTCAATGACCTGTAACTCGAGAACTAGGACAGCTAGAAATGTGCAACCTGCACGAAATTGTAGCCCAAGACATGCTCTTTCGAGCATTTGTCAACGGATTTCAGCTCAGATTAATAGTTTTTTCGCTAGAAGCGTTTAAATGACAACACCGTTTTTTGTTCAGAAAAAGGTGGGAATCCTATTGCTTTAACATGGAGTTAGATGGGGACTGGACTGGGTTTATAGTATTTGACCTGATGCTTTCGGCCACACTGTCCGTGATCTCCCGAAACAGTTGTAGGATGACATTGATTCCAGTTCCCATCTATCTCCAGTACTCTATTAGAAGGCGTAGAGATCTAACTACAACAGCAAATGACATGGACCTGTAAAAGTTAACTTTGTTTTGCGGAGACCTCGCCCTCTTTACTATACGTTAAACAGTCCAGGGTGATTAACAGATATGGACATGTGAACTGGTCCAAGTGCTGACTTTCCAACGATGGCCGAGCTATCAGTGGAGCAGTGAGTCTGTGCATGGCATGTCGTGGATTGAGATGTGAATGTACAAACAGGCTGTTACACTGGTCGTGTTTTTGCCTGATTTCTTACAATTAGCGGGCTAAATCTGCCAAGGAACCACCGTTTTTCACTGGGCATAGCGTAGCATCATTAAGGTCGCCGATCTATATGAGGGAATGCAAATGACCGGCCGACTGCATCAGTGACAAACGGTGTAAGGTCGCAAGGTAACTTTGAAAGCCGAGTTTGTGGAACATGTATCCTTCGAACAAAGATCATGAAGGGGAAAACGTCATCGATCCGATCCGGGATCCCGGCCTAGGATCTGCTATTCGCAGATCCATTCTAGTTATTATTAGGGATCCCGTTCTTCCGGAACGGGATCCCTATTGTAATCGTTCTGTTTTTTCTTATTATTATTATTATTTTTTTTTCACCGACTTTGTTAGCAAGGAAACTTTTTTACTGTTCATCATAGAGGTCTCAAATTTTGCACACATAATCTGGCGGTGATTTTCCAGGGATAAATTCTCCATTTTTTTTTCATGTCACGTGGTTCGGCCGCCATATTGGATTTTGTGCAAAATCTTTAAAAATCTTCTTCTCCAGAACCACTGAACGGATCATTTTGTAATTTGACATGCAGCTAGTAGGTCACGAGTTCTTTAAAGTTTGCGAAAATGGTTCAGTTCTGGTTAAAACTCTGGAAGCTCGCTATTGGTCAAAGTTATGACGTCACAAAAAGTTCTCAAAGTTCAATTGTTCTTAACGGATTCTGATGTATCTTGAGCTGCTGATTCCGAATCTGCTTGTATTTTTTCTATATCTGTGTAAGTTTTAGAGATATTAGCAAAAAACTGAAAATTGTTACGTAATTTCAATGGCCTTTTAATCCAGAACTATAAGAGGTAGAAATGTGCAACCTGCACGAAAATGTAGCCCAAGACATGCTCTTTCGATCAGTCGTCAATGGATTTGAGCTCCGATCAATAGTTTTCTCGCTAGAAGCGTTTAAATCACAACACCGTTTTTCGCTTAGAAAAAGATGGGTATCCTATTGCTTTAACATGGAGTTAGATGGGGACTGGACTGGGTTTGTAGTATTTGACCTGATGCTTTCGGCTACACTGTCCGTGATCTCCCGAAACGATTGTAGGATGACATTCAGCTATAGAGTACTCTATTAGGTCGCGTAGAATTCTAACTACAAAAGCAAACGACGTGGACCTGTAAAAGTTAGCTTTGTTTTTCGCAGGCCTTGTCTTCGATTGGCTATGTTTAGCACTTTGACGTCCCCATGTTATATGATGCATTTTGAATGCATTTGCGACTAGGATGAACACACGAACATTGTGAGCATACTACCAGATGTAGTTTGACGTCCTAATCATAAATTTGGACATATTTTTTTCCGGCGACTTACAGCTTTTCCGCATAATTGCGATCAAAAGACGATAAAGCCGAACTTTTGACCATATTTGGAGGTCTGGTGAGAGATATCCGTTACAGCTGTAAAGCTGAAAATCACTGAGTGCAAAGCGTTACACATGTAGTCTATGTCTGCTAATACTCTTTGATCTATGTCAACAAACACAGGACATGCACGTTTTCAAAGATGTCCTAAGGCAGATTTACCACATTCGGCACATTTCCATAAGCTTGCTTTTACAAGGGCCGTGTATTATTGGTTGGGGAAAACGTCATCGATCCGATCCGGGATCCCGGCCTAGGATCTGCTATTCGCAGATCCATTCTAGTTATTATTATTATTTTTTTTTTTCGATTTTGTTAGCAGCAGAACTCCAACACCGTTCAACATAGAAGTTCAAAATTTTGCACACACAATCTAGAGGAAATTTTCTAGGGGTATATTTTTTTTTTTTTTGCTATGTCACGTGGTTCGGCCGCCATATTGGATTTTGTGTAAAATCTTTAAAAATCTTCTTCTCCAGAACCACTGATTCGATCGTTCTCAAATTTGACATGCAACTAGTAAGTCATGAGTTCTTTAAAGTTTGCGAAAATGGTTCACTTCCGGCTAAAACTCTCGAAGCTCGCCATTGGTCGAATTTGTGACGTCACAAAAAGTTCTCAAAGTTCATATGTTCTGAACGTATTCTGATGTATCTTGAGCTGCTGATTCCGAATCTGGTTGTATTTTTTTGCATATCTGTGTAACTTTTTGAGATATCAGCCAAAAAATCAATAAAGTTACGTAACTTCAATGACCTGTAACTCGAGAACTAGGACAGCTAGAAACGTGCAACCTGCACGAAATTGTAGCCCAAGACATGCTCTTTCGAGCATTCGTCAACGGATTTGAGCTGCGATCAATAGTTTTTTCGCTACAAGCGTTTAAATCACAACACCGTTTTTTGTTTAGAAAAAGGTGGGAATCCTATTGCTTTAACATGGAGTTAGATGGGGACTGGACTGGGTTTATAGTATTTGACCTGATGCTTTCGGCCACACTGTCCGTCATCTCCCGAAACAGTTGTAGGATGACATTGCTTCCAGTTCCCATCTATCTCCAGTACTCTATTAGAAGGCGTAGAGATCTAACTACAACAGCAAATGACATGGACCTGTAAAAGTTAACTTTGTTTTGCGCAGACCTCGCCCTCTTTACTATACGTTAAACAGTCCAGGGTGATTAACAGATATGGACATGTGAACTGGTCCAAGTGCTGACTTTCCAACGATGGCCCAGCTATCAGTGGAGCAGTGAGTCTGTGCATGGCATGTCGTGGATTCAGATGTGAATGTACAAACAGGCTGTTACACTGGTCGTGTTTTTGCCTGATTTCTTACAATTAGCGGGCTAAATCTGCCAAGGAACGACCGTTTTTCACTGGGCATAGCGTAGCATCATTAAGGTCGCCGATCTATATGAGGGAATGCAAATGACCGGCCGACTGCATCAGTGACAAACGGTGTAAGGTCGCAAGGTAACTTTGAAAGCCGTGTTTGTGGAACATGTATCCTTCGAACAAAGATCATAAAGGGGAAAACGTCATCGATCAGATCCGGGATCCCGGCCTAGGATCTGCTATTCGCAGATCCATTCTAGTTTCTTATTATTAGGGATCCCGTTCTTCCCGAACGGGATCCCTATTGTTATTGTTCTGTTTTTTCTTATTAGGGATCCCGTTCTCCCGAACGGGATCCCTATTGTAATCGTTCTGTTTTTTCTTATTATTATTAGGGATCCCGTTCTTCCGGAACGGGATCCCTATTGTATTCGTTCTGTTTTTTAGGGATCCCGTTCTCCCGAACGGGATCCCTATTGTAATCGTTCTGTTTTTTCTTATTATTATTATTATTTTTTTTTCACCGACTTTGTTCGCATGGAAACTTTTTTACCGTTCAACATACAGGTCTGAAATTTTGCACACATATTCTGGCGGTAAATATCTCGGGACAAATTCTCCACTTTTTTGTTATGTCACGTGGTTCGTCCGCCATATTGGATTTTGTGTAAAATCTTTAAAAATCTTCTTCTCCAGAACCACTGAACCGATCAGTTTCAAATTTAACATGCAACTAGTAGGTCATGAGTTCTTTAAAGTTTGCGAAAATGGTTCACTTCCGATCAAAACTCTGGAAGCTCGCCATTGGTCGAATTTATGACGTCACAAAAAGTTCTTAAAGTTCATTTGTTCTGAACGAATTCTGATGTATCTTGAGCTGCTGATTCCGAATCTGGTTGTATTTTTTGCATATCTGTGTAACTTTTTGAGATATGAGCAAAAAACTAAAAAAATTACGTAATTTCAATGGCGTTTTAATCGAGAACTATGGCAGCTAGAAATGTGCAAATTGCATGGAAATGTAGTTCAAGACACGCTCTTTCGATCATTCGTCAACGGATTTGAGCTCCGATTAAAAGTTTTCTCGCTAGAAGCGTTTAAAAAAACAACACCGTTTTTGTTTAGAAAAAGATGGGAATCCTATTGCTTTAACATGGAGTTAGATGGGGAATGGACTGGATTTGTAGTATTTGACCTGATGCTTTCGGCTACACTGTCCGTGATCTCCCGAAACCGTTGTAGGATGACATTCAGCTATACAGTACTATATTAGATGGCGTAGAGATCTAACTACAACAGTAAACGGCATGCAACTGTGAAAGTTAGCTTTGTTTTGCGCAGACCTCGTCCTCTTTACTACACGTTAAAGAGGCCAGGGTATTTGACAGATATGGACATGTGCCGTGGCCCAAGTGCGGGCTTTCTATTGATGGCCGAGCTATCATAAGAGCCGTGAGTCTGTGCATGGCGTGTCGTGGATTGAGATGTGAATGTACAAACTTGCTGTTACACTGGTCGTGTTTTTGCGTTATTTCTTACAAATAGCGGGCTAAGTCTGCCAAGGAACGACCGTTTTTCACTAGGCATAGCCTAACTTCATTAAGTTCGCCGATCTATTCATGGGAATGCAAATGACCGGCCGACTGCCTCAGTGACAAACGGTGTAAGGTCGCATGGAAACTTTGAAAGCCGTGTATGTGGAACATGTGTCCTTCGAACACAGAACATGAAGGGGAAAACGTCATCGATCCGATCCGGGATCCCGGCCTAGGATCTGCTATTCGCAGATCCATTCTAGTTATTATTATTATTATTTTTTTTTCACCGACTTTGTTCGCATGGAAACTTTTTTACCGTTCAACATACAGGTCTGAAATTTTGCACACATATTCTGGCGGTGAATATCTCGGGACAAATTCTCCACTTTTTTGCTATGTCACGTGGTTCGGACGCCATATTGGATTTTGTGTAAAATCTTTAAAAATCTTCTTCTCAAGAACCACTGAACCGATCGGTTTCAAATTTAACATGCAGCTAGTAAGTTACGAGTTCTTTAAAGTTTGCGAAAATGGTTTACTTCCGGTCAAAATTCTGGAAGCTCGCCATTGGTCGAATTTGTGACGTCACAAAAAGTTCTCAAAGTTCAAATGTTCTCAACGTATTCTGGTGTATCTTGAGCTGCTGATTCTGAATCTGCTTGTATTTTTTGCATATCTGTGTAACTTTTTGAGATATTAGCAAAAAACTCAAAAAAGTTACGTAAGTTCAATGACCTGTAACTCGAGATCTGTGGGAGCTAGAAATGTGCAACCTGCACGAAATTGTAGCCCAAGACATGCTCTTTCGAGCATTTGTCAACGGATTTGAGCTCCGATCAATAGTTTTTTCGCTACAAGCGTTTACATAACAACACCGTTTTTTGTTTAGAAAAAGGTGCTAATCCTATTGCTTTAACATGGAGTTAGATGGGGACTGGACTGGGTTTGTAGTATTTGACCTGATGCTTTCGACTACACTGTCCGTGATCTCCCGAAACGGTTGTAGGATGACATTGATTCCAGTTCCCGTCTAACTCCAGTACTCTATTAGATGGCGTAGACATCTAACTACAACAGCAAACGACGTGGACCTGTAAAAGTTAGCTTTGTTTTGCGCAGACCTCGTCCTCTTTACTATACGTTAAACAGGCCAGGGTGATTGACAGATATGGACATGTGCCCTGCTCCAAGTGCTGACTTTCTAACGATGGCCGAGCTATCAGTGGAGCAGTGAGTCTGTGCATGGCAGGTCGTGGATTGAGATGTGAATGTACAAACTTGCTGTTACACTGGTCGTGTTTTTGCATTATTTCTTACTAATAGCGGGTTTAGCCTGCCAAGGGACGACTGTTTTTCACTGGGCATAGCGTAGCATCATCAAGGTCGCCGATCTATTCGAGGGAATGCAAATGACCAGCCGACTGCCTCAATGACAAACGGTGTAAGGTTGCATGGAATCTTTGAAAGCCGTGCATGTGGAACATGTGTCCTTCGAACACAGAACGTGAAGATGAAAACGTCATCGATCCGATCCGGGATCCCGGCCTAGGATCTGCTATTCGCAGATCCATTCTAGTTCTTATTATTATTATTATTATTATTATTTTTTTTTCACCGACTTTGTTCGCATGGAAACTTTTTTACTGTTCAACATACAGGTCTAAAATTTTGCACACATATTCTGGCGGTGAATACCTCGGGACAAATTCTCCACTTTTTTGCTATGTCACGTGGTTCGGCCGCCATATTGGATTTTGTGTAAAATCTTTAAAAATCTTCTTCTCCAGAACCACTGAACCGATCGTTTTCAAATTTGACATGAAGCTAGTAAGTCACGAGTTCTTTAAAGTTTGCGAAAACGGTTCACTTCCGGTCAAAACTCTGGAAGCTCGCTATTGGTCGAATTTGTGACGTCACAAAAAGTTCTCAAAGTTCAATTGTTCTTAACGTATTCTGATGTATCTTGAACTGCTGATTCCGAATCTGCTTGTATTTTTTGTATATCTGTGTAACTTTTTGAGATATCAGCAAAAAACTAGAAAAAGTGACGTAATTTCAATGACCTGTAACTCGAGAACTATGACAGTTAGAAATGTGCAATCTGCAGGAAATTGTAGCCCAAGACATGCTCTTTCGAGCATTCGTCAACGGATTTCAGCTCCGATCAATAGTTTTTTCGTTACAAGCGTTTAAATGACAACACCGTTTTTTGTGTAGAAAAAGATGGGAATCCTATTGCTTTAACATGGAGTTAGATTGGGACTGGACTGGGTTTGTAGTATTTGACCTGATGCTTTCGGCTACACTGTCCGTGATCTCCCGAATACGTTATAGGATGACATTGATTCCAGTTCCCATCTAACTCCAGTACTCTATTAGATGGCGAAGAGATCTAACTACAACAGCAAACGACGTGGACCTGTAAAAGTTAGCTTTGTTTTGCGCAGACCTTGTCCTCTTTACTATACGTTAAACAGGCCAGTGTGATTGACATATAAGGACATATGCCCTGGTCCAAGTGCTGACTTTCTAACGATGGCCGAGCTATCAGTGGAGCAGTGAGTGTGCATGGCAGGTCGTGGATTGAGATGTGAATGTACAAACTTGCTGTTACACTGGTCGTGTTTTTGCCTTATTTCTTACAATTAGCGGGCTAAGTCTGCCAAAGAACGACCGTTTTTCACTGGGCATAGCGTAGCATCATCAAGGTCGCCGATCTATTCCAGGGAATGGAAATGACCGGCCGACTGCCTCAGTGACAAACGGTGTAAGGTCGCATGGAAACTTTGAAAGCCGTGTATGTGGAACATGTGTCCTTTGAACTCAGAACATGAAGGGGAAAACGTCATCGATCAGAACCGGGATCCCGGCCTAGGATCTGCTATTCGCAGATCCATTCTAGTTATTATTATTATTATTATTATTATTATTTTTTTTTCACCGACTTTGTTCTCATGGAAACTTTTTTACCGTTTAACATACAGGTCTGAAATTTTGCACACATATTCTGGCGGTGAATACCTCGGGACAAATTCTCCACTTTTTTGCCATGTCACGTGGTTCGGCCGCCATATTGGATTTTGTGTAAAATCTTTAAAAATCTTCTTCTCCAGAACCACTGAACCGATCGGTTTCAAATTTGACATGCTGCTAGTAAGTTACGAGTTCTTTAAAGTTTGCGAAAATGGTTTACTTCCGGTCAAAATTCTGGAAGTTCGCCATTGGTCGAATTTATGACGTCACAAAAAGTTCTCAAAGTTCAATTGTTCTGAACGTATTCTGGTGTATCTTGAGCTGCTGATTCTGAATCTGCTTGTATTTTTTGCATATCTGTGTAACTTTTTGAGATATTAGCAAAAAACTCAAAAAAGTGACGTAACTTCAATGACCTGTAACTCGAGATCTGTGGGAGCTAGAAATGTGCAACCTGCACCAAATTGTAGCCCAAGACATGCTCTTTCGAGCATTCGTCAACAGATTTGAGCTCCGATCAATAGTTTTTTCGCTACAAGCGTTTAAATGACAACACCGTTTTTTGTTTAGAAAAAGGTGCTAATCCTATTGCTTTAACATGGAGTTAGATGGGGACAAAACTGGGTTTGTAGTATTTGACCTGATGCTTTCGCCTACACTGTCCGTGATCTCCCGAAACGGTTGTAGGATGACATTGATTCCAGTTCCCATCTAACTCCAGTACTCTATTAGATGGCGTAGAGATCTAACTACAACAGCAAACGACATGGACCTGTAAAAGTTAGCTTTGGATTGCGCAGACCTCGTGCTCTTTACTATACGTTAAACAATCCAGGGTGATTAACAAATATGGATATGTGAACTGGTCCAAGTGCTGACTTTCTAACGATGGCCGAGCTATGAGTGGAGCAGTTAGTCTGTGCATGGCATGTCGTGGATTGAGATGTGAATGTACGAACTTGCTGTTACACTGGTCGTGTTTTTGCCTTATTTCTTACAATTAGCGGGCTAAGTCTGCCAAGGAACGACCGTTTTTCACTGGGCATAGCGTAGCATCATTAAGGCCGCCAATCTATTCGAGGGAATGCAAATGACCGGCCGACTGCCTCAATGGCGAAAGGTGTAAGGTCGCATGGAAACTTTGAAAGCCGTGTATGTGAAACATGTGTCCTTCGAACACAGAACATGAAGGGGAAAACTTCATCGATCCGATCCGGGATCCCGGCCTAGGATCTGCTATTCGCAGATCCATTCTAGTTATTATTATTATTATTATTTTTTTTTTTCGATTTTGTTAGCAGCAGAACTCCAACACCGTTCAACATAGAAGTTCAAAATTTTGCACACATAATCTAGCGGAAATTTTCTAGGGGTATATTTTTTTTTTTTTGGCTATGTCACGTGGTTCGGCCGCCATATTGGATTTTGTGTATAATCTTTAAAAATCTTCTTCTCCAGAACCACTGAACCGATCATTGTCAAATTTAACATGCAACTAGTAGGTCATGAGTTCTTTAAAGTTTGCGAAAATGGTTCACTTCCGATCAAAACTCTGGAAGCTCGCCATTGGTCGAATTTATGACGTCACATAAAGTTCTCAAAGTTCATTTGTTCTGAACGAATTCTGATGTATCTTGAGCTGCTGATTCCGAATCTGGTTGTATTTTTTGTATATCTGTGTAACTTTTTGAGATATGAGCAAAAAACTAAAAAAATTACGTAATTTCAATGGCGTTTTAATCGAGAACTATGGCAGCTAGAAATGTGCAAATTGCATGAAAATGTAGTTCAAGACACGCTCTTTCGATCAATCGTCAACGGATTTGAGCTCCGATTAAAAGTTTTCTCGCTAGAAGCGTTTAAAAAACAACACCGTTTTTGTTTAGAAAAAGATGGGAATCCTATTGCTTTAACATGGAGTTAGATGGGGAATGGACTGGATTTGCAGTATTTGACCTGATGCTTTCGGCTACACTGTCCGTGATCTCCCGAAACCGTTGTAGGATGACATTCAGCTATACAGTACTATATTAGATGACGTAGAGATCTAACTACAACAGTAAACGGCATGCAACTGTGAAAGTTAGCTTTGTTTTGCGTAGACCTCGTCCTCTTTACTACACGTTAAACAGGCCAGGGTAATTGACAGATATGGACATGTGCCGTGGCCCAAGTGCGGGCTTTCTATTGATGGCCGAGCTATCATGAGAGCCGTGAGTCTGTGTATGGCGTGTCGTGGATTGAGATGTGAATGTACAAACTTGCTGTTACACTGGTCGTGTTTTTGCGTTATTTCTTACAAATAGCGGGCTAAGTCTGCCAAGGCACGACCGTTTTTCACTAGGCATAGCCTAACTTCATTAAGTTCGCCGATCTAATCACGGGAATGCAAATGACCGGCCGACTGCCTCAGTGACAAACGGTGTAAGGTCGCATGGAAACTTTGAAAGCCGTGTATGTGGAACATGTGTCCTTCGAACACAGAACATGAAGGGGAAAACGTCATCGATCCGATCCGGGATCCCGGCCTAGGATCTGCTATTCGCAGATCCATTCTAGTTATTATTATTATTATTTTTTTTTCACCGACTTTGTTCGCATGGAAACTTTTTTACCGTTTAACATACAGGTCTGAAATTTTGCACACATATTCTGGCGGTGAATACCTCGGGACAAATTCTCCACTTTTTTGCCATGTTACGTGGTTCGGCCGCCATATTGGATTTTGTGTAAAACTTTTAAAAATCTTCTTCTCCAGAACCACTGAACCGATCGGTTTCAAATTTGACATGCAACTAGTAGGTCATGAGTTCTTTAAAGTTTGCGAAAATGGTTAACTTCCGGTCAAAATTCTGGAAGTTCGCCATTGGTCGAATTTATGACGTCACAAAAAGTTCTCAAAGTTCAAATGTTCTGAACGTATTCTGATGTATCTTGAGCTGCTGATTCCGAATCTGGTTGTATTTTTTGCATATCTGTGTAACTTTTTGAGATATTAGCAAAAAACTCAAAAAAGTGACGTAACTTCAATGACCTGTAACTCGAGATCTGTGGGAGCTAGAAATGTGCAACCTGCACGAAATTGTAGCCCAAGACATGCTCTTTCGAGCATTCGTCAACAGATTTCAGCTCCGATCAATAGTTTTTTCGCTACAAGCGTTTAAATAACAACACCGTTTTTTGTTTAGAAAAAGGTGCTAATCCTATTGCTTTAACATGGAGTTAGATGGGGACTGGTCTGGGTTTGTAGTATTTGACCTGATGCTTTCGGCTACACTGTCCGTGATCTCCCGAAACGGTTGTAGGATGACATTGATTCCAGTTCCCATCTAACTCCAGTACTCTATTAGATGGCGTAGAGATCTAAATACAACAGCAAACGACATGGACCTGTAAAAGTTAGCTTTGTTTTGCGCAGACCGCGTGCTCTTTACTATACGTTAAACAATCCAGGGTGATTAACAAATATGGATATTTGAACTGGTCCAAGTGCTGACTTTCTAACGATGGCCGAGCTATCAGTGGAGCAGTGAGTCTGTGCATGGCATGTCGTGGATTGAGATGTGAATGTACAAACTTGCTGTTACACTGGTCGTGTTTTTGCCTTATTTCTTACAATTAGCGGGCTAAGTCTGCCAAGGAACGACCGTTTTTCCCTGGGCATAGCGTAGCATCATTAAGGTCGCCAAACTATTCGAGGGAATGCATATGACCGGCCGACTGCCTCAATGGCGAAAGGTGTAAGGTCGCATGGAAACTTTGAAAGCCGTGTATGTGAAACATGTGTCCTTCGAACACAGAACATGAAGGGGAAAACTTCATCGATCCGATCCGGGATCCCGGCCTAGGATCTGCTATTCGCAGATCCATTCTAGTTATTATTAGGGATCCCGTTCTTCCCGAACGGGATCCCTATTGTTATTGTTCTGTTTTTTCTTATTATTATTATTATTATTATTATTATTATTTTTTTTTCACCGACTTTGTTAGCAAGGAAACTTTTTCACCGTTCAACATAGAGATCTCAAATTTTGCACGCAAATTCTGGCGGAGATTTTCCAGGGATAAATTCTCCATTTTTTTTTCATGTCACGTGGTTCGGCCGCCATATTGGATTTTGTGTAAAACTTTTAAAAATCTTCTTCTCCAGAACCACTGAACCAATCGTTTTCAAATTCGACATGCAGCTAGTAGGTCACAAGTTCTTTAAAGTTTGCGAAAATGGTTCACTTCCGGTCAAAACTCTGGAAGCTCGCTATTGGTCGAATTTGTGACGTCACAAAAAGTTCTAAAAGTTCAAATGTTCTGAACGTATTCTGATGTATCTTGAGCTGCTGATTCCGAATCTGGTTGTATTTTTTGCATATCTGTGTAACTTTTTGAGATATCAGCAAAAAACTCAAAAAAGTTACGCAATTTCAATGACCTGTAACTCGAGAACTATGAAAGGTAGAAATGTGCAATCTGCACGAAATTGTAGCCCAAGACATGCTCTTTTGAGCATTCGTCAACGGATTTGAGCTCCGATCAATAGTTTTTTCGCTACAAGCGTTTAAATGACAACACCCTTTTTTGTGTAGAAAAAGACGGGAATCCTATTGCTTTAACATGGAGTTAGATGGGGACTGGACTGGGTTTGTAGTATTTGACCTGATGCTTTCGGCTACACTGTCCGTGATCTCCCGAAACGGTTGTAGGGTGACATTGATTCCAGTTCCCATCTAACTCCAGTACTCTATTAGATGGCGTAGACATCTAACTACAACAGCAAACGACGTGGACCTGTAAAAGTTAGCTTTGTTTTGCGCAGACCTCGTCCTCTTTACTATACGTTAAACAGTCCAGGGAGATTGACAGACATGGACATGTGCCCTGGTATAACTGCTGACTTTCCAACGGTGGCCGAGCTATCAGTGGAGCTGTGAGTCTGTGCACGGCAGGTCGTAGATTGAGATGTGAATGTACAAACTTGCTGTTACACTGGTCGTGTTTTTGCCTTATTTCTTACAAATAGCGGGGTAAGTCTGCCAAGGGACGACCGTTTTTCACTGGGCATAGCGTAGCATCATTAAGGTCGCCGATCTATTCGAGGGAATGCAAATGACCGGCCGACTGCCTCAATGACAAACGGTGTAAGGTCGCATGGAAACTTTGAAAGCCGTGTATGTGGAACATGTGTCCTTTGAACACAGAACATGAAGGGGAAAACGTCATCGATCCGATCCGGGATCCCGGCCTAGGATCTGCTATTCGCAGATCCATTCTAGTTATTATTATTATTATTATTATTTTTTTTCGATTTTGTTAGCAGCAGAACTCCAACACCGTTCAACATAGAGGTCTCAAATTTTGTACACATAATCTAGCGGAAATTTTCTAGGGGTATATTTTTTTTTTTTTGGCTATGTCACGTGATTCGGCCGCCATATTGGATTTTGTGTAAAACTTTTAAAAATCTTCTTCTCCAGAACCACTGAACCGATCGTTTTCAAATTCGACATGCAGCTAGTAGGTCACGAGTTCTTTAAAGTTTGCGAAAATGGTTCACTTCCGGTCAAAACTCTGGAAGCTCGCCATTGGTCGAATTTGTGACGTCACAAAAAGTTCTCAAAGTTCAAATGTTCTGAACGTATTCTGATGTATCTTGAGCTGCTGATTCTGAATCTGCCTGTACTTTCTACATATCTGTATAACTTTTTGAGATATTAGCAAAAAAACTCAAAAAAGTTACGTAAGTTCAATGACATGTAACTCGAGAACTATGGAAGCTAGAAATCTGCAACCTGCACGAAATTGTAGCCCAAGACATGCTCTTTCGATCATTCGTCAACGGATTTGAGCTCCGTTTAATAGTTTTTTCGCTACAAGCGTTTAAATCACAACACCGTTTTTTGTTTAGAAAAAGGTGGGAATCCTATTACTTTAACATGCAGTTAGATGGGGACTGGACTGGGTTTGTAGTATTTGACCTAATGCTTTCGGCTACACTGTCCGTGATCTCCGAAACGGTTGTGGGATGACATTGATTCCAGTTCCCATCTATCTCCAGTACTCTATTAGATGGCTTGGAGAACTAACTACAACAGCAAACGAAGTGGACCTGTAAAAGTTAGCTTTGTTTTGCGCAGACCTCGTCCTCTTTACTATACGTTAAACAGTCCAGGGAGATTGACAGAGATGGACATGTGCCGTGGTCTAAGTGCTGACTTTCTAACGATGGCCGAGCTATCAGTGGAGCAGTGAGTCCATGCATGGCAGGTCGTGGATTGAGATGTGAATGTAGAAACTTGCTGTTACACTGGTCGTGTTTTTGCCTTATTTCTTAAAAATAGCGGGCTAAATCTGCCAAGAAACGACCGTTTTTCACTGGGCATAGCGTAGCATCATTAGGGACGTCGATCTATTCGAGGGAATACAAATGGCCGGCCGACTGCCTCAGTGACAAACGGTGTAAGGTCGCATGGAAACTTTGAAAGCCGTGTATGTGGAACATGTGTCCTTCGAACACAGAACATGAAGGGGAAAACGTCATCGATCCGATCCGGGATCCCGGCCTAGGATCTGCTATTCGCAGATCCATTCTAGTTATTATTAGGGATCCCGTTCTTCCGGAACGGGATCCCTATTGTTATTGTTCTGTTTTTTCTTATTAGGGATCCCGTTCTCCCGAACGGGATCCCTATTGTAATCGTTCTGTTTTTTCTTATTATTATTATTATTATTATTATTATTATTATTATTTTTTTTTCACCGACTTTGTTCGCATGGAAACTTTTTTACCGTTTAACATACAGATCTGAAATTTTGCACACATATTCTGGCGGAGAATACCTCGGGACAAATTCTCCACTTTTTTGCCATGTCACGTGGTTCGGCCGCCATATTGGATTTTGTGTAAAATCTTTAAAAATCTTCTTCTCCAGAACCACTGAACCGATCGGTTTCAAATTTGACATGCTGCGAGTAAGTTACGAGTTCTTTAAAGTTTGCGAAAATGGTTCACTTCCGTTCAAAATTCTGGAAGTTCGCCATTGGTCGAATTTTTGACGTCACAAAAAGTTCTCAAAGTTCAAATGTTCTGAACGTATTCTGGTGTATATTGAGCTGCTGATTCCGAATCTGGTTGTATTTTTTGCATATCTGTGTAACTTTTTGAGATATTAGCAAAAAACTAAAAAAAGTGACGTAACTTCAATGACCTGTAACTCGAGATCTGTGGGAGATAGAAATGTGCAACCTGCACGAAATTGTAGCCCAAGACATGCTCTTTCGAGCATTCGTCAACAGATTTGAGCTCCGATCAATAGTTTTTTCGCTAGAAGCGTTTAAATGACAACACCGTTTTTTGTTTAGAAAAAGGTGCTAATCCTATTGCTTTAACATGGAGTTAGATGGGGACAAAACTGGGTTTGTAGTATTTGACCTGATGCTTTCGGCTACACTGTCCGTGATCTCCCGAAACGGTTGTACGATGACATTGATTCCAGTTTCCATCTAACTCCAGTACTCTATTAGATGGCGTAGAGATCTAACTACAACAGCAAACGACATGGACCTGTAAAAGTTAGCTTTGTTTTGCGCAGACCTTGTGCTCTTTACTATACGTTAAACAATCCAGGGTGATTAACAAATATGGATATGTGAACTGGTCCAAGTGCTGACTTTCTAACGATGGCCGAGCTATCAGTGGAACAGTTAGTCTGTGCATGGCATGTCGTGGATTGAGATGTGAATGTACAAACTTGCTGTTACACTGGTCGTGTTTTTGCCTTATTTCTTACAATTAGCGGGCTAAGTCTGCCAAGGAACGACCGTTTTTCACTGGGCATAGCGTAGCATCATTAAGGTCGCCAATCTATTCGAGGGAATGCAAATGACCGGCCGACTGCCTCAATGGCGAAAGGTGTAAGGTCGCATGGAAACTTTGAAAGCCGTGTATGTGGAACATGTGTCCTTCGAACACAGAAGATGAAGGGGAAAACGTCATCGATCCGATCCGGGATCCCGGCCTAGGATCTGCTATTCGCAGATCCATTCTAGTTAGGGATCCCGTTCTCCCGAACGGGATCCCTATTGTAATCGTTCTGTTTTTTCTTATTATTATTATTATTATTATTTTTTTTTCACCGACTTTGTTCGCATGGAAACTTTTTTACCGTTCAACATACAGGTCTGAAATTTTGCACACATATTCTGGCGGTGAATATCTCGGGACAAATTCTCCACTTTTTTGCCATGTCACGTGGTTCGGACGCCATATTGGATTTTGTGTAAAATCTTTAAAAATCTTCTTCTCCAGAACCACTGAACCGATCGTTTTCAAATTTGGCATGCTGCTAGTAAGTTACGAGTTCTTTAAAGTTTGCGAAAATGGTTCACTTCCGGTCAAAATTCTGGAAGTTCGCTATTGGTCGAATTTATGACGTCACAAAAAGTTCTCAAAGTTCAAACGTTCTGAACGTATTCTGGTGTATCTTGAGCTGCTGATTCGGAATCTGCTTGTATTTTTTGCATATCTGTGTAACTTTTTGAGATATTAGCAAAAAACTCAAAAAAGTGACGTAACTTCAATGACCTGTAACTCGAGATCTGTGGGAGCTAGAAATGTGCAACCTGCACGAAATTGTAGAACAAGACATGCTCTTTCGAGCATTCGTCAACAGATTTGAGCTCCGATCAATAGTTTTTTCGCTACAAGCGTTTAAATGACAACACCGTTTTTTGTTTAGAAAAAGGTGCTAATCCTATTGCTTTAACATGGAGTTAGATGGGGACAAAACTGGGTTTGTAGTATTTGACCTGATGCTTTCGGCTGCACTGTCCGTGATCTCCCGAAACGGTTGTAGGATGACATTGATTCCAGTTCCCATCTAACTCCAGTACTCTATTAGATGGTGTAGAGATCTAACTACAACAGCAAACGACGTGGACCTGTAAAGGTTAGCTTTGTTTTGCGCAGGCCTCGTGCTCTTTACTATACATTAAACAGGCCAGGGTGATTGACAGATATGGACATGTGCTGCGGTCCAAGTGTTGACTTTCTAACGATTGTCGAGCTATCAGTGGAGCTGTGAGTCTGTACAAACCTCCTGTTACACTGGTCGTGTTTTAGCGTTATTTCTTACAAATAGCGGGCTATGTCTGCCAAAGAACGACCGTTTTTCACTGGGCATAGCGTAGCATCATTAAGGTCGCTGATATATTCGAGGGAATGCAAATGACCGGCCGACTGCCTCAGTGACAAACGGTGTAAGGTCGCATGAAAACTTTGAAAGCGGTGTATGTGGAACATGTGTCCTTCGAACACAGATCATGAAGGGGAAAACGTCATCGATCCGATCCGGGATCCCGGCCTAGGATCTGCTGTTCGCAGATCCATTCTAGTTAGGGATCCCGTTCTTCCCGAACGGGATCCCTTTTGTAATTGTTCGGTTTTTTCTTATTATTATTATTATTATTATTATTATTATTTTTTTTTCACCGACTTTGTTAGCAAGGAAACTTTTTTACTGTTCAACATACAGGTCTCAAATTTTGCACACAAATTCTGGCGGAGATTTTCCAGGGATAAATTCTCCATTTTTTTTTCATGTCACGTGGTTCGGCCGCCATATTGGATTTTGTGTAAAATCTTTAAAAATCTTCTTCTCCAGAACCACTGAACCGATCGTTTTCAAATTTGACATGCAGCTAGTAAGTTACGAGTTCTTTAAAGTTTGCAAAAATGGTTCACTTCCGGTCAAAATTGTGGAAGCTCGCCATTGGTCGAATTTGTGACGTCACAAAAAGTTCTCAAAGTTCAATTGTTCTGAACGTATTCTGGTGTATCTTGAGCTGCTGATTCTGAATCTGGTTGTATTTTTTGCATATCTGTGTAACGTTTTGAGATATTAGCAAAAAACTCAAAAAAGTTACGTAACTTCAATGACCTGTAACTCGAGATCTGTGGGAGCTAGAAATGTGCAACCTGCACGAAATTGTAGCCCAAGACATGCTCTTTCGAGCATTCGTCAACGGATTTGAGCTCCGATCAATAGTTTTTTCGCTACAAGCGTTTAAATCACAACACCGTTTTTTGTTTAGAAAAAGGTGCTAATCCTATTGCTTTAACATGGAGTTAGATGGGGACTGGACTGGGTTTGTAGTATTTGACCTGATGCTTTCGGCTACACTGTCCGTGATCTCCCGAAACGGTTGTAGGATGACATTGATTCCAGTTCCCATCTAACTCCAGTACTCTATTAGATGGCGTAGACATCTAACTACAACAGCAAACGACGTGGACCTGTTAAAGTTAGCTTTGTTTTGCGCAGACCTCGTCCTCTTTACTATACGTTAAACAGGCCAGGGTGATTGACAGATATGGACATGTGCCCTGGTCCAAGTGCTGACTTTCTAACGATGGCCGAGCTATCAGTGGAGCAGTGAGTATGTGCATGGCAGGTCGTGGATTGAGATGTGAATGTACAAACTTGCTGTTACACTGGTCGTGTTTTTGCATTATTTCTTACTAATAGCGGGTTAAGCCTGCCAAGGGACGACTGTTTTTCACTGGGCATAGCGTAGCATCATCAAGGTCGCCGATCTATTCGAGGGAATGCATATGACCGGCCGACTGCCTCAATGACAAACGGTGTAAGGTTGCATGGAATCTTTGAAAGCCATGCATGTGGAACATGTGTCCTTCGAACACAGAACGTGAGATGAAAACGTCATCGATCCGATCCGGGATCCCGGCCTAGGATCTGCTATTCGCAGATCCATTCTAGTTAGGGATCCCGTTCTTCCGGAACGGGATCCCTATTGTTATTGTTCTGTTTTTTCTTATTATTATTATTATTATTATTATTTTTTTTTTTCGATTTTGTTAGCAGCAGAACTGCAACACCGTTCAACATAGAAGTTCAAAATTTTGCACACATAATCTAGCGGAAATTTTCTAGGGGTATATTTTTTTTTTTTTGGCTATGTCACGTGGTTCGGCCGCCATATTGGATTTTGTGTATAATCTTTAAAAATCTTCTTCTCCAGAACCACTGAACCGATCATTGTCAAATTTAACATGCAACTAGTAGGTCATGAGTTCTTTAAAGTTTGCGAAAATGGTTCACTTCCGTTAAAAACTCTGGAAGCTCGCCATTGGTCGAATTTATGACGTCACAAAAAGTTCTCAAAGTTCATTTGTTCTGAACGAATTCTGATGTATCTTGAGCTGCTGATTCCGAATCTGGTTGTATTTTTTGCATATCTGTGTAACTTTTTGAGATATGAGCAAAAAACTAAAAAAATTACGTAATTTCAATGGCGTTTTAATCGAGAACTATGGCAGCTAGAAATGTGCAAATTGCATGAAAATGTAGTTCAAGACACGCTCTTTCGATCATTCGTCAACGGATTTGAGCTCCGATCAAAAGTTTTCTCGCTAGAAGCGTTTAAAAAACAACACCGTTTTTGTTTAGAAAAAGATGGGAATCCTATTGCTTTAACATGGAGTTAGATGGGGAATGGACTGGATTTGCAGTATTTGACCTGATGCTTTCGGCTACACTGTCCGTGATCTCCCGAAACCGTTGTAGGATGACATTCAGATATACAGTACTATATTAGATGGCGTAGAGATCTAACTACAACAGTAAACGGCATGCAACTGTGAAAGTTAGCTTTGTTTTGCGTAGACCTCGTCCTCTTTACTACACGTTAAACAGGCCAGGGTAATTGACAGATATGGACATGTGCCGTGGCCCAAGTGCGGGCTTTCTATTGATGGCCGAGCTATCATGAGAGCCGTGAGTCTGTGCATGGCGTGTCGTGGATTGAGATGTGAATGTACAAACTTGCTGTTACACTGGTCGTGTTTTTGCCTTATTTCTTACAAATAGCGGGCTAAGTCTGCCAAGGAACGACCGTTTTTCACTAGGCATAGCCTAACTTTATTAAGTTCGCCGATCTATTCACGGGAATGCAAATGACCGGCCGACTGCCTCAGTGACAAACAGTGTAAGGTCGCATGGAAACTTTGAAAGCCGTGTATGTGGAACATGTGTCCTTCGAACACAGAACATGAAGGGGAAAACGTCATCGATCCGATCCGGGATCCCGGCCTAGGATCTGCTATTCGCAGATCCATTCTAGTTATTATTATTATTATTATTTTTTTTTTTCGATTTTGTTAGCAGCAGAACTCCAACACCGATCAACATAGAAGTTTAAAATTTTGCACACACAATCTAGAGGAAATTTTCTAGGGGTATATTTTTTTTTTTTTGGCTATGTCACGTGGTTCGGCCGCCATATTGGATTTTGAGTAAAATCTTTAAAAATCTTCTTCTCCAGAACCACTGAACCGATCGTTCTCAAATTTGACATGCAACTAGAAGGTCAGGAGTTCTTCAAAGTTTGCGAAAATGGTTCACTTCCGGTCAAAACTCTGGAAGCTCGCCATTGGTCGAATTTGTGACGTCACAAAAAGTTCTCAAAGTTCATATGTTCTCAACGTATTCTGATGTATCTTGAGCCGCTGATTCCGAATCTGGTTGTATTTTTTCAATATCTGTGTAACTTTTTGAGATATCAGCCAAAAAATCAATAAAGTTACGTAACTTCAATGACCTGTAACTCGAGAACTAGGACAGCTAGAAATGTGCAACCTGCATGAAAATGTAGTTCAAGACATGCTCTTTCGATCATTCGTCAACGGATTTTAGCTCCGATCAATAGTTTTCTCGCTAGAGGCGTTTAAATAACAACACCGTTTTTGTTTAGAAAAAGATGGGAATCCTATTGATTTAACATGGAGTTAGATGGGGACTGGACTGGGTTTGTAGTATTTGACCTGATGCTTTCGGCTACACTGTCCGTGATCTCCCGAAACGGGTGCAGGATGACATTGATTCCAGTTCAAACTTGTACAAACTTGCTGTTACACTGGTCGTGTTTTTGTCTTATTTCTTACAAATAGCGTTCTAAGTCTGGCAAGAAACGACACTTTTTCACTGGGCATAGCGTAGCATCATTATGGTCGCCGATCTATTCTAGGGATTGCAAATGACCGGCCGACTGACTAAGTGATAAACGGTGTAAGGTCGCATGGAAACATTGAAAGCCGTGTATGTGAAACATGTGTCCTTCGAACACAGAACATGAAGGGGAAAACGTCATCGATCCGATCCGGGATCCCGGCCTAGGATCTGCTATTCGCAGATCCATTCTAGTTAGGGATCCCGTTCTTCCGGAACGGGATCCCTATTGTTATTGTTCTGTTTTTTCTTATTATTAGGGATCCCGTTCTCCCGAACGGGATCCCTATTGTAATCGTTCTGTTTTTTCTTATTATTATTATTATTATTATTTTTTTTTCACCGATATTGTTCGCATGGAAACTTTTTTACCGTTCAACATAGAGGTCTGAAATTTGGCACACATAATCTGGCGGTGAATATCTCGGGACAAATTCTCCACTTTTTTGCTATGTCACGTGGTTCGGCCGCCATATTGGATTTTGTGTAAAATCTTTAAAAATCTTCTTCTCCAGAACCACTCAACCGATCGATTTCAAACTTGACATGCAGCTAATAAGTTACGAGTTCTTTAAAGTTTGCGAAAATAGTTTACTTCCGGTCAAAACTCTGGAAGCTCGCCATTGGTCGAATTTGTGACGTCACAAAAAGTTCTCAAAGTTCAATTGTGCTCAACGTATTCTGGTGTATCTTGAGCTGCTGATTCTGAATCTGCTTGTATTTTTTGCATATCTGTGTAACTTTTTGAGATATGAGCAAAAAACTCAAAAAAGTGACGTAAATTCAATGACCTGTAACTCGAGAACTATGACAGCTAGAAATGTGCAACCTGCACGAAATTGTAGCCCTAGACATGCTCTTTCGAGCATTTGTCAACAGATTTGAGCTCCGATCAATAGTTTTTTCGCTATAAGCGTTTAAATCACAACACCGTTTTTTGTTTAGAAACAGACGGGAATCCCATTGCTTTAACATGGAGTTAGATGGGGACTGGACTGGGTTTGTAGTATTTGACCTGATGTTTCGGCCACACTGTCCGTGATCTCCCGAAACGGTTGTGGGATGACATTGATTCCAGTTCCCATCTAACTCCAGTACTCTATTAGATGGCGTAGAGATCTAACTTCAACAGCAAACGACGTGGACCTGTAAAAGTTAGCTTTGTTTTGCGCAGACCTCGTTCTCTTTACTATACGTTAAACAGACCAGGGTGATTGACAGATATGGACATGTGCCCTGGTATAACTGCTGACTTTCTAACGATGGCCGAGCTATCAGTGGAGCTGTGAGTCTGTGCATGGCAGGTCGTAGATTGACATGTGAATGTACAAACCTGCTGTTACACTGGTCGTGTTTTTGCCTTATTTCTTACAAATAGCGGGCTAAGTCTGCCAAGGGACGACCGTTTTTCACTGGGCATAGCGTAGAATCATCAAGGTCGCTGATCTATTCGAGGGAATGCATATGACCGGCCGACTGCCTCAGTTACAAACCGTGTAAGGTCGCATGGAAACTTTGAAAGCCGTGTATATGGAACATGTTTCCTTCGAACACAGAACATGAAGGGGAAAACGTCATCGATCAGATCCGGGATCCCGGCCTAGGATCTGCTATTCGCAGATCCATTCTAGTTATTAGGGATCCCGTTCTTCCGGAACGGGATCCCTATTGTAATCGTTCTGTTTTTTCTTATTATTAGGGATCCCGTTCTCCCGAACGGGATCCCTATTGTAATCGTTCTGTTTTTTCTTATTATTATTATTATTATTATTATTATTTTTTTTTCACCGACTTTGTTCGCATGGAAACTTTTTTACTGTTCAACATACAGGTCTGAAATTTTGCACACATATTCTGGCGGTGAATATCTCGGGACAAATTCTCCACTTTTTTGCTATGTCACGTGGTTCGGCCGCCATATTGGATTTTGTGTAAAACTTTTAAAAATCTTCTTCTCCAGAACCACTAAACCGATCGATTTCAAATTTGACATGCAGCTAGTAGGTTACGAGTTCTATAAAGTTTGCGAAAATGGTTCACTTCCGGTCAAAATTCTGGAAGTTCGCCATTGGTCGAATTTGTGACGTCACAAAAAGTTCTCAAAGTTCAATTGTTCTCAACGTATTCTGGTGTATCTTGAGCTGCTAATTCTGAATCTGCATGTATTTTTTGGATATCTGTGTAACTTTTTGAGATAAAAGCCAAAAACTCAAAAAAGTTACGTAACTTCAATGACCTGTAACTCGAGATCTGTGGGAGCTAGAAATGTGCAACCTGCACGAAATTGTAGCCCAAGACATGCTCTTTCGAGCAATCGTCAACGGATTTGACCTCCGATCAATAGTTTTCTCGCTACAAGCGTTTAAATCACAACACCGTTTTTTGTTTAGAAAAAGGTGCTAATCCTATTGCTTTAACATGGAGTTAGATGGGGACTGGATTGGGTTTGTAGTATTTGACCTGATGCTTTCGGCTACACTGTCCGTGATCTCCCGAAACGGTTGTAGGATGACATTGATTCCAGTTCCCATCTAACTCCAGTACTCTATTAGATGGCGTAGACATCTAACTACAACAGCAAACGACGTGGACCTGTAAAAGTTAACTTTGTTTTGCGCAGACCTCGTGCTCTTTACTATACGTTAAACAGGCCAGGGTGATTGACAGATATGGACATGTGCCCTGCTCCAAGTGCTAACTTTCTAACGATGGCCGAGCTATCAGTGAAGCAGTGAGTCTGTGCATGGCATGTCGTGGATTGAGATGTGAATGTACAAACTTGCCGTTACACTGGTCGTGTTTTTGCATTATTTCTGACTAATAGCGGGTTAAGCCTGCCAAGGGACGACTGTTTTTCACTGGGCATAGCGTAGCATCATCAAGGTCGCCGATCTATTCGAGGGAATGCAAATTACCGGCCGACTGCCTCAATGACAAACGGTGTAAGGTTGCATGGAATCTTTGAAAGCCGTGCATGTGGAACATGTGTCCTTCGAACACAGAACGTGAAGATGAAAACGTCATCGATCCGATCCGGGATCCCGGCCTAGGATCTGCTATTCGCAGATCCATTCTAGTTATTATTATTATTATTATTATTATTATTTTTTTTTCACCGACTTTGTTCGCATGGAAACTTTTTTACCGTTTAACATACAGGTCTGAAATTTTGCACACATGTTCTGGCGGTGAATATCTCGGGACAAATTCTCCACTTTTTTGTTATGTCACGTGGTTCGGCCGCCATATTGGATTTTGTGTAAAATCTTTAAAAATCTTCTTCTCCAGAACCACTGAACCGATCAGTTTCAAATTTGACATGCTGCTAGTAAGTTACGAGTTCTTTAAAGTTTGCGAAAATGGTTCACTTCCGGTTAAAATTCTGGAAGTTCGCCATTGGTCGAATTTGTGACGTCACAAAAAGTTCTTAAAGTTCAAATGTTCTGAACGTATTCTGATGTATCTTGAGCTGCTGATTCCGAATCTGGTTGTATTTTTTGCATATCTGTGTAACTTTTTGCGATATCAGCAAAAAAATGAAAAAAGTGACGTAACCTCAATGACCTGTAACTCGAGATCTATGGCAGCTAGAAACGTGAAACCTGCACGAAATTGTAGACCAAGACATGCTCTTTCGATCATTCGTCAACGGATTTGAGCTCCGATCAACAGTTTTCTCGCTAGAAGCGTTTAAATGACAACACCGTTTTTTGTTTAGAAAAAGATGGGAATCCTATTGCTTTAACATGGAGTTAGAAGGGGACTGGACTGGGTTCATAGTATTTGACCTGATGCTTTCGCCTACACTGTCCGTGATCTCCCGAAACGGTTGTGGGATGACATTTAGCTATACAGTCTTCTATTAGATGGCGTAGAGTTCTAACTACAACAGCAGACGACGTGGACCTGTAAAAGTTAGCTTTGTTTTGCGCAGGCCTTGTCTTCTTTACTGTACGCTAACCAGGCCAGGGTGATTGACAAATATGGACATGTGCCGTGGTCCAGGTGTTGACTTTCTGACAACGGCCTAGATATCAGTAGAGCACTGAGTCTGCGCATGGCAGGTCGTGGATTGAGACATAAAAGTACAAACTATGATTTTTCTTCTTTCTTTATTTTCTCTTACCGCTGACGTCTCTCTGTCATATCAGAGTTCGATCCCAGCTTAGCCAATTTGTCACGCGATGAAAATGTTGTGAATTTCTAGGTTTTAAGTAGACTGCTAGGCGTAGTTGGATTTTCCGATCACGAGTGTGGTGTTTTTTTCTTTTTCCGACGCACGGTTTTGTCGCCAGTTACCATGAAATTGCAAAAAAGTGCAATTTTGTCGTAAAATAGATTTACCACATTCGGCACATTTACATCAACTTGTTGTTACAAGGGCCGTGTATAATTTGTTGGGGAAAACGTCATCGATCCGATCCGGGATCCCGGCCTAGGATCTGCTATTCGCAGATCCATTCTAGTTATTATTATTATTATTTTTTTTTTTCGATTTTGTTAGCAGCAGAACTCCAACACCGTTCAACATAGAAGTTCAAAATTTTGCACACATAATCTGGCGGAAATTTTCTAGGGGTATATTTTTTCTTTTTTGGCTATGTCACGTGGTTCGGCCGCCATATTGGATTTTGTGTATAATCTTTAAAAATCTTCTTCTCCAGAACCACTGAACCGATCATTGTTAAATTTAACATGCAACTAGTAGGTCATGAGTTCTTCAAAGTTTGCGAAAATGGTTCACTTCCGATCAAAACTCTAGAAGCTCGCCATTGGTCGAATTCATGACGTCACAAAAAGTTCTTAAAGTTCATTTGTTCTGAACGTATTCTGATGTATCTTGAGCTGCTGATTCCGAATCTGCTTGTATTTTTGGCATATCTGTGTAACTTTTAGAGATATGAGCAAAAAACTAAAAAAATTACGTAATTTCAATGGCGTTTTAATCGAGAACTATGGCAGCTAGAAATGTGCAAATTGCATGAAAATGTAGTTCAAGACACGCTCTTTCGATCATTCGTCAATGGATTTGAGCTCCGATTAAAAGTTTTCTCGCTAGAAGCGTTTAAAAAACAACACCGTTTTTGTTTAGAAAAAGATGGGAATCCTATTGCTTTAACATGGAGTTAGATGGGGAATGGACTGGATTTGCAGTATTTGACCTGATGCTTTCGGCTACACTGTCCGTGATCTCCCGAAACCGTTGTAGGATGACATTCAGCTATACAGTACTATATTAGATGGCGTAGAGATCTAACTACAACAGTAAACGGCATGCAACTGTGAAAGTTAGCTTTGTTTTGCGTAGACCTCGTCCTCTTTACTACACGTTAAACAGGCCAGGGTAATTGACAGATATGGACATGTGCCGTGGCCCAAGTGCGGGCTTTCTATTGATGGCCGAGCTATCATGAGAGCCGTGAATCTGTGCATGGCGTGTCGTGGATTGAGATGTGAATGTACAAACTTGCTGTTACACTGGTCGTGTTTTTGCGTTATTTCTTACAAATAGCGGGCTAAGTCTGCCAAGGAACGACCGTTTTTCACTAGGCATAGCCTAACTTCATTAAGTTCGCCGATCTATTCACGGGAATGCAAATGACCGGCCGACTGCCTCAGTGACAAACGGTGTAAGGTCGCATGGAAACTTTGAAAGCCGTGTATGTGGAACATGTGTCCTTCGAACACAGAACATGAAGGGAAAAACGTCATCGATCCGATCCGGGATCCCGGCCTAGGATCTGCTATTCGCAGATCCATTCTAGTTATTATTATTATTATTATTATTTTTTTTTTTCGATTTTGTTAGCAGCAGAACTCCAACACCGTTCAACATAGAAGTTCAAAATTTTGCACACATAATCTAGCGGAAATTTTCTAGGGGTATATTTTTTTTTTTTTGGCTATGTCACGTGGTTCGGCCGCCATATTGGATTTTGTGTAAAATCTTTAAAAATCTTCTTCTCCAGAACCACTGAACCGATCATTGTCAAATTTAACATGCAACTAGTAGGTTATGAGTTCTTTAAAGTTTGCGAAAATGGTTCACTTCCGATCAAAACTCTGGGAGCTCGCCATTGGTCGAATTTATGACGTCACAAAAAGTTCTCAAAGTTCATTTGTTCTGAACGAATTCTGATGTATCTTGAGCTGCTGATTCCGAATCTGGTTGTATTTTTTGCATATCTGTGTAACTTTTTGAGATATGAGCAAAAAACTAAAAAAATTACGTAATTTCAATGGCGTTTTAATCGAGAACTGTGGCAGCTAGAAATGTGCAAATTGCATGAAAATGTAGTTCAAGACACGCTCTTTCGATCATTCGTCAACGGATTTGAGCTCCGTTTAAAAGTTTTCTCGCTAGAAGCGTTTAAAAAACAACACCGTTTTTGTTTAGAAAAAGATGGGAATCCTATTGCTTTAACATGGAGTTAGATGGGGAATGGACTGGATTTGTAGTATTTGACCTGATGCTTTCGGCTACACTGTCCGTGATCTCCCGAAACCGTTGTAGGATGACATTCAGCTATACAGTACTATATTAGATGGCGTAGAGATCTAACTACAACAGTAAACGGCATGCAACTGTGAAAGTTAGCTTTGTTTTGCGTAGACCTCGTCCTCTTTACTACACGTGAAAGAGGCCAGGGTAATTGACAGATATGGACATGTGCCGTGGCCCAAGTGCGGGCTTTCTATTGATGGCCGAGCTATCATGAGAGCCGTGAGTCTGTGCATGGCGTGTCGTGGATTGAGATGTGAATGTACAAACTTGCTGTTACACTGGTCGTGTTTTTGCGTTATTTCTTACAAATAGCGGGCTAAGTCTGCCAAGGAACGACCGTTTTTCACTAGGCATAGCCTAACTTCATTAAGTTCGCCGATCTATTCACGGGAATGCAAATGACCGGCCGACTGCCTCAGTGACAAACGGTGTAAGGTCGCATGGAAACTTTGAAAGCCGTGTATCTGGAACATGTGTCCTTCGAACACAGATCATGAAGGGGAAAACGTCATCGATCCGATCCGGGATCCCGGCCTAGGATCTGCTATTCGCAGATCCATTCTAGTTATTATTATTATTATTTTTTTTTCACCGACATTGTGAGCAGCAGAACTTTAACACCGTTCATCATAGAGGTCTCAAATTTCGTACACACAATCTGGCGGAGATTTACCAGGGGTATATTTTTTGTTTTTTTCTTATGTCACGTGATTCGGCCGCCATATTGGATTTTGTGTAAAATCTTTAAAAATCTTCTTCTCCAGAACCACTGAGCCGATCGGTTTCAAATTTGACATGCAGCTAGTAAGTCACAAGTTCTTTAAAGTTTGCGAAAATGGTTTACTTCCGGTCAAAACTCTGGAAGCTCGCCATTGGTCGAATTTGTGACGTCAAAAAAAGTTCTCCAAGTTCAATTGATCTGAACGTATTCTAATGTATCTTGAGCTGCTGATTCCGAATCTGGTTGTATTTTTTGCATATCTGTGTAACTTTTTGAGATATTAGCAAAAAACTCAAAAATCTTACGTAAGTTCAATGACCTGTAACTCGAGAACTATGGCAGCTAGAAATCTGCAACCTGCACGAAATTGCAGAACAAGACATGCTCTTTTGATCATTCGTCAACGGATTTGAGCTCCGATCAATAGTTTTTTCGCTACAAGCGTTTAAATGACAACACCGTTTTTTGTTTAGAAAAAGATGGGAATCCTATTGCTTTAACATGGAGTTAGATGGGGACTGGACTGGGTTTGTAGTATTTGACCTGATGTTTCGGCCACACTGTCCGTGATCTCCCAAAACGGTTGTACGATGACATTGATTACAGTTCCCATCTATCTCCAGTACTCTATTAGAAGGCGTAGAGATCTAACTACAACAGCAAATGACATAGACCTGTAAAAGTTAACTTTGTTTTGCGCAGACCTCGCCCTCTTTACTATACGTTAAACAGTCCAGGGTGATTAACAGATATGGACATGTGAACTGGTCCAAGTGCTGACTTTCCAACGATGGCCGAGCTATCAGTGGAGCAGTGAGTCTGTGCATGGCATGTCGTGGATTGAGATGTGAATGTACAAACAGGCTGTTACACTGGTCGTGTTTTTGCCTGATTTCTTACAATTAGCGGGCTAAGTCTGCCAAGGGACGACCGTTTTTCACTGGGCATAGCGTAGCATCATTAAGGTCGCCGATCTATATGAGGGAATGCAAATGACCGGCCGACTGCATCAGTGACAAACGGTGTAAGGTCGCAAGGTAACTTTGAAAGCCGTGTTTGTGGAACATGTATCCTTCGAACAAAGATCATGAAGGGGAAAACGTCATCGATCCGATCCGGGATCCCGGCCTAGGATCTGCTATTCGCAGATCCATTCTAGTTATTATTATTATTATTATTTTTTTTTTTCGATTTTGTTAGCAGCAGAACTCCAACACCGTTCAACATAGAAGTTCAAAATTTTGCACAAATAATTTAGCGAAAATTTTCTAGGGGTATATTTTTTTTTTTTTGGCTATGTCACGTGGTTCGGCCGCCATATTGGATTTTGTGTATAATCTTAAAAAATCTTCTTCTCCAGAACCACTGAACCGATCATTGTCAAATTTAACATGCAACTAGTAGATCATGAGTTCTTTAAAGTTTGCGAAAATGGTTTACTTCCGATCAAAACTCTAGAAGCTCGCCATTGGTCGAATTTATGACGTCACAAAAAGTTCTTAAAGTTCATTTGTTCTGAACGAATTCTGATGTATCTTGAGCTCCTGATTCCGAATCTGGTTGTATTTTTTGCATATCTGTGTAACTTTTTGAGATATGAGCAAAAAACTAAAAAAATTACGTAATTTCAATGGCGTTTTAATCGAGAACTATGGCAGCTAGAAATGTGCAAATTGCATGAAAATGTAGTTCAAGACACGCTCTTTCGATCATTCGTCAAAGGATTTGAGCTCCGATTAAAAGTTTTCTCGCTAAAAGCGTTTAAAAATCAACACCGTTTTTGTTTAGAAAAATATGGGAATCCTATTGCTTTAACATGGAGTTAGATGGGGAATGGACTGGATTTGTAGTATTTGACCTGATGCTTTCGGCTACACTGTCCGTGATCTCCCGAAACCGTTGTAGGATGACATTCAGCTATACAGTACTATATTAGATGGCGTAGAGATCTAACTACAACAGTAAACGGCATGCAACTGTGAAAGTTAGCTTTGTTTTGCGTAGACCTCGTCCTCTTTACTACACGTTAAAGAGGCCAGGGTAATTGACAGATATGGACATGTGCCGTGGCCCAAGTGCGGGCTTTCTATTGATGGCCGAGCTATCATGAGAGCCGTGAGTCTGTGCATGGCGTGTCGTGGATTGAGATGTGAATGTACAAACTTGCTGTTACACTGGTCGTGTTTTTGCGTTATTTCTTACAAATAGCGGGCTAAGTGTGCCAAGGAACGACCGTTTTTCACTAGGCATAGCCTAACTTCATTAAGTTCGCCGATCTATTCACGGGAATGCAAATGACCGGCCGACTGCCTCAGTGACAAACGGTGTAAGGTCGCATGGAAACTTTGAAAGCCGTGTATGTGGAACATGTGTCCTTCGAACACAGAACATGAAGGGGAAAACCTCATCGATCCGATCCGGGATCCCGGCCTAGGATCTGCTATTCGCAGATCCATTCTAGTTATTAGGGATCCCGTTCTTCCCGAACGGGATCCCTATTGTTATTGTTCTGTTTTTTCTTATTATTATTAGGGATCCCGTTCTCCCGAACGGGATCCCTATTGTAATCGTTCTGTTTTTTCTTATTATTATTATTATTATTTTTTTTTCACCGACTTTGTTCGCATGGAAACTTTTTTACCGTTCAACATACAGGTCTGAAATTTTGCACACATAATGTGGCAATGAATATCTCGGGACAAATTCTCCACTTTTTTGCTATGTCACGTGGTTCGGCCGCCATATTGGATTTTGTGTAAAATCTTTAAAAATCTTCTTCTCCAGAACCACTGAACCGATCGTTTTCAAACTTGACATACAGCTAGTAAGTCACGAGTTCTTTAAAGTTTGCGAAAATGGTTTACTTCCGGTCAAAATTCTGGAAGCTCGCCATTGGTCGAATTTGTGACGTCACAAAAAGTTCTCAAAGTTCATTTGTTCTGAACGTATTCTGGTGTATCTTGAGCTGCTGATTCTGAATCTGCTTGTGTTTTTTGCATATCTGTGTAACTTTTTGAGATATTAGCAAAAAACCTAAAAAAAGTTACGTAATTTGAATGACCTGTAACTCGAGAACTATGACAGTTAGAAATGTGCAACCTGCACGAAATTGTAGCCCAAGACATGCTCTTTCGAGCATTTGTCAATGGATTTGAGCTGCGATCGATAGATTTTTCGCTACAAGCGTTTAAATGACAACACCGGTTTTTGTTTAGAAAAAGGTGGGAATCCCATTGCTTTAACATGGAGTTAGATGGGGACTGGACTGGGTTTGTAGTATTTGACCTGATGCTTTCGGCTACACTGTCCGTGATTTCCCGAAACGGTTGTAGGATGACATTGATTCCAGTTCCCATCTATCTCCAGTACTCTATTAGAAGGCGTAGAGATCTAACTACAACAGCAAATGACATGGACCTGTAAAAGTTAGCTTTGTTTTGCGCAGACCTCGTGCTCTTTACTATACGTTAAACAGTTCAGGGTGATTGACAGATATGGACATGTGCCGTGGTCCAAGTGCTGACTTTCTAACGCTGGCCAAGCTATCAGTGGAGCTGTGAGTCTGTACAAACTTTGTGTTGCACTAGTCGTGTTTTTGCATTATTTCTTACAATTAATGGGCTAAGTCTGCCAAGGAACGACCGTTTTTGACTGGGCATAGCGTAGCATCATCAAGGTCGCCGATCTATTCGAGGGATTGGAAATGACCGGCCGACTGCCTCATTGACAAACGGTGTAAGGTCGCATAGAAACTTTGAAAGCCGTGTATGTGGAACATGGGTCCTTCGAACACAGATCATGAAGGGGAAAACGTCATCGATCCGATCCGGGATCCCGGCCTAGGATCTGCTATTCGCAGATCCATTCTAGTTATTATTATTATTATTATTTTTTTTTTTCGAATTTGTTAGCAGCAGAACTCCAACACCGTTCAACATAGAAGTTTAAAATTTTACACACACAATCTATAGGAAATTTTCTAGGGGTATATTTTTTTTTTTTTTGCTATGTCACGTGGTTCGGCCGCCATATTGGATTTTGAGGAAAATCTTTAAAAATCTTCTTCTCCAGAACCACTGAACAGATCGTTCTCAAATTTGACATGCAACTAGTAGGTCAGGAGCTCTTCAAAGTTTGCGAAAATGGTTCACTTCCGGTCAAAACTCTGGAAGCTCGCCATTGGTCGAATTTGTGACGTCACAAAAATTTCTCAAAGTTCATATGTTCTGAACGTATTCTGATGTATCTTGAGCTGCTGATTCCGAATCTGCTTGTATTTTTTCAATATCTGTGTAACTTTTTGAGATATCAGCCAAAAAATCAAAAAAGTTACGTAACTTCAATGACCTGTAACTCGAGAACTATGACAGCTAGAAATGTGCAACCTGCACGAAATTGTAGCCCAAGACATGCTCTTTCGAGCATTCGTCAACAGATTTCAGCTCCGATCAATAGTTTTTTCGCTACAAGCGTTTAAATGACAACACCGTTTTTTGTTTAGAAAAAGGTGGGAATCCTATTGCTTTAACATGGAGTTAGATGGGGACTGGACTGGGTTTATAGTATTTTACCTGATGCTTTCGGCCACACTGTCCGTGATCTCCCGAAACAGTTGTAGGATGACATTGATTCCAGTTCCCATCTATCTCCAGTACTCTATTAGAAGGCGTAGAGATCTAACTACAACAGCAAATGACATGGACCTGTAAAAGTTAACTTTGTTTTGCGCAGACCTCGCCCTCTTTACTATACGTTAAACAGTCCAGGGTGATTAACAGATATGGACATGTGAACTGGTCCAAGTGCTGACTTTCCAACGATGGCCGAGCTATCAGTGGAGCAGTGAGTCTGTGCATGGCATGTCGTGGATTGAGATGTAAATGTACAAACAGGCTGTTACACTGGTCGTGTTTTTGCCTGATTTCTTACAATTAGCGGGCTAAATCTGCCAAGGAACGACCGTTTTTCACTGGGCATAGCGTAGCATCATTAAGGTCGCCGATCTATTCGAGGGAATGCAAATGACCGGCCGACTGCATCAGTGACAAACGGTGTAAGGTCGCAAGGTAACTTTGAAAGCCGTGTTTGTGGAACATGTATCCTTCGAACAAAGATCATGAAGGGGAAAACGTCATCGATCCGATCCGGGATCCCGGCCTAGGATCTGCTATTCGCAGATCCATTCTAGTTATTATTATTATTATTATTTTTTTTTCACCGACTTTGTTCGCATGGAAACTTTTTTACCGTTCAACATACAGGTCTGAAATTTTGCACACATATTCTGGCGGTGAATATCTCGGGACAAATTCTCCACTTTTTTGCTATGTCACGTGGTTCGGCCGCCATATTGGATTTTGTGTAAAACTTTTAAAAATCTTCTTCTCCAGAACCACTGAACCGATCGTTTTCAAATTTGACATGCAGCTAGTAAGTCACGAGTTCTTTAAAGTTTGCGAAAATGGTTCACTTCCGGTCAAAATTCTGGAAGCTCGCCATTGGTCGAATTTGTGACGTCACAAAAAGTTCTCAAAGTTCAAATGTTCTGAACGCATTCTGGTGTATCTTGAGCTGCTGATTCTGAATCTGGTCGTATTTTTTCCATATCTGTGTAACTTTTTGAGATATGAGCAAAAAACTCAAAAAAGTTACGTAATTTTAATGACCTGTAACTCGAGATCTGTGGGAGCTAGAAATGTGCAATTTGCACGAAATTGTAGCCCAAGACATGCTCTTTCGAGCATTCGTCAACGGATTTCAGCTCCGATCAATAGTTTTTTCGCTAGAAGCGTTTAAATGACAACACCGTTTTTTGTTCAGAAAAAGATGGGAATCCTATTGATTTAACATGGAGTTAGATGGGGACTGGACTGGGTTTGTAGTATTTCACCTGATGCTTTCGGCTACACTGTCCGTGATCTCCCGAAACGGTTGTAGGATGACATTGATTCCAGTTCCCATCTAACTCCAGTACTCTATTAGATGGCGTAGAGATCTAACTACAACAGCAAACGACGTGGACCTGTAAAAGTTAGCTTTGTTTTGGGCAGACCTTGTCTTTTTTACTATACGCTAACCAGGTCAGGGTATGGACATGTGTTATAAGTGTTGACTTTCTGACAACAGCCGAGCTATGAGTAGAGCTTTGAGTCTGTGCATGGCAGGTCGTGGATTGAGACGTGGAAGTTCAAATTTGCTCTTACACGGGCTTTGTTTTTGCATTATTTCTTACACACAGCGAGCCAAGTATGCCAAGGAAGGGAATAGGGAATGACCGGCCGACTGCCTCAGTGACAAACGGTGTAAGGTCGCATCGAAACTTTGAAAACCGTGTAGCTAGTTATGTGTGGATTTTCGACCAATAACTTATGCTCTCATATAAAAGATGAAAGCATAAAGAAAATTTGTACGCAGACTTGAAGTGAGAATTGCGACTGCCTTGGGGACTACGCCAGATATACAATAGTGTGGGTGGTAGGGGAAATGCTGGCGAAATTTTCTAAGACTTTACCTAATTACACAAGGATTTAAACGCTAACCGTCTCCCGGGTGCGTGGTGTGACGCCAGTCAGTCAAGTCAGAGTTCGATCCCAGCTTAGCCAATCTGTCAGGCGATGAAAATGTTGTGAATTTCAAGGTTTCAAGTAGGCTGCTAGGCGTAGTTCGATGTTCTGATGACGAATTTGGTGGTTTTTCCTTTCTCCGACGCATAGTTTTGTCGCGAATTGCTATGAAGATGCGAAAAAGTACAATTTTCGCCGATGTTTGGAGGGAACGTGACACACAACCGCTGCAGCTGTGGAGCTGAAAATGACTGAGTACAAAGGGCTATATGAGTACTGTAGGCGTGCGTAAAATCATGATAGTGTGCCAATAAATGTGGGAGTTGCAATGCTTCAAATATTGTGCAAAGGCCGATTTGCTATATTTGGCACTTCGACTAGGATGAAGGCACGAACAATGTAAACATGCTACGCGACGTAGTTTGACGTCCTAATCATGAATGTGGACTTATTTCTTTCCGGCGACGCATAGTTCTGCTGCAAATGGCGATGAAAACGTTAAAAAGCGCAATTTGTCACCATATTTCGAGGTCTGTTGCGAGAAAACCGTAACAGCCGTAAAGTTGAAAATTACTGAGTGTAAAGCGCTACACATGTACTCTATGTGTGCTGAAAATCTGTGATCTGTTTCAACAAACACAGGACATATACGTTTTCAAGTAATGTCCAAAGGCATATTTACCACATTTACAAACTATGTAGTGTAATACAATGTATCGATGGCTGCGAAGAGTATGTCTCATATATATGTTCTCCTGTCTGGTTTGCACTATAATAGCGATTGCCTCAACCAGTGTATCTTGTATATGTATTTCCAAAAGTTATCTTTGTTTCGCCCACACCCACTTCTCTTTACTGTGGCCACGTTATATGTTAACCTGATCATGTTATACGGTCCGTGTATTATTGGATCGGCAGGGCGAATGCCGTCAAAGTTCTGCCGCCACTGAAACACCATACCGAAGACACAAGACACCTCAGCCAATCATTTTATAAACTGACATCGGGCTGACGAGTCCGGTCTCTTTGCTCGAAGCCCTTAGCGCTGGGCGCCAATCGAGCCAACAAGTACCATTTTAATGCCTTTCGTATATTTCGACTTCGAGGTGTACACTCTAACCAATAGGCCACCGAGGCGGTCGATATATATTTGATAATGTGGGCACAAATTGAAAGTACATGTATTGTTTGTACACACTTTAATTAACCTAACTGCACAAGCCTCTGTCACTGTGCTGTATAGAAATCAAAATATTTTCCATTATATATGTATGTTAATGCCCGTGAAGAAAGTAAACTGTTTAATTGGTGGGGATTGTTGAAAATATACAGCAAATGAATAACACCAAAGTGAAAAGTACATTTTCTTTATTCAGGTAAAGTGACATATATATATCAGAAGTAGCGTCGAAAAGGGGGGACCCGTAAACGGTTAGAAAATTGGCCGAATTGGAATAGATAAATGACCATTCGAAAATTTGAGACGACCCCGTAAGTGAAGCCCCATTTGAGCGACCGCGTGACTCGCTCAGCGGGAAAGCCAGGCATGCACGTCCGCAAAACTGCAGTCTTTCCATGGTCGAACTTTACTTGGGAGAAACAATCACTGATCAAGAGTTCTGCCCTTTGGAACTACTTTGCCAAAACACAATGTAACATGTACCAAGCGGAAGTTTCAGATTCCGATTCAGTATTAATCATCGTTTAGCCGTTCAAACTCCCATCGACCTTGTCGGCCAGCTAGTTGTACCAATCGTACATAAACAAGCTAAATGATATTGACGCTTACTGAGGCTCGACGGAAAAGAATTCTTCACAGTACATAATAAAAATGAAAATGCTTCGTACTGTATAATCGCTCAACAACGTTTCTCTTGGTTTATATCTTCTGTTACAAAACTTAATTCACCCTACGGTGTCGTCTCACACAACAACAAAATATAAAATATTATATTCACGGTCCAATATACCGTACAAAACATACGTCACTATTCTGCTACTACATATACAATATAAGCCGTCTTCTGTATCATCCAGGAAATAGGTTGGCTTACCGCTATGTTTGGATGAAGTGTACATTTCATTCATGAATCGACCGTGCTTTGAATTTGGTCAAAAAATACATGTCCAAAAAATTCTGTTCACAAAAATGTAATTGGACTGTCATCCGAACCGTACATCAATGAAAATGCATATGGCTGCCTAAAAATTCCATTCCATACTTTTCAAAAGGGTATTCAAAGGCAACATAACTGATGGATCAAAACGTATTTAACCATTTCTCAGTATTAATGATTTCAGCACCAATCAGAAAATCACTTTTATCAGATATTATTTATGTCATTGTATTTTATTGTATTGTACTTTAAATGATCACATACCAAAATGACATAAAAAGTGGGCGGCAACCAAGGTGAAAGGGGCCAACCACAGTTGAACGTCTTGGTTGCCTGCCAGAGCGACTAAAAAAAATCCACATTTTTCCAGCCCTGTAATTGTATTTACAAAAATCAGATATGTCCATACATTGGGGTATGTCTTTATTTACTTATTTGATTGGTGTTTACGCCGTGCTAAGAATATTTCACTTATACGACAGCAGCCAGCAATATGGTGGGATGAAACCGGGCTCTAGGGAAACCCACGACCTTCTGCAGGTTGCTGAGACCTTTCCACTTACAGCCAGAGAGGAAGATAGCATGCGGTGGAGTTGAACTCACAGCGATTTGAGGTATGTAAGGCGAATATATATCACCTCAATTTTGAATTACAGTTTCAGTTTCACATGATGGTGTTACGGTACAGTTACTGAAGTATCTACAAGACAGGTCATTCAGATGTTACCACCAATAAATGTTACCATCATACAGGGTTTGTTACATGTTGCTGTTAAAGGCCATCATTTAATTCAATCTAGATGTTTTATCTTCAACTTTCCAGCCAGCCGATAGCTTCTGTCATTTGGCAATTTTCTTGATTTGCCATACGAATCATGCCTCTCAGCACACCTAACATCTTATCATCCTTCTCAGCAGATTTAACTATATAAGACAGACTTGTCAAGTTGTCATAAAAAGAAACCACATGCGCAAGTTCTTCGCAGTATTAGTGTTCTAGGGGCAACATTTGTTTAGATGGATATGTTGCTCTCCATCATCCATAGTGATACTGACTTAAGATGGCATATATGACTTTTGAGTTCTTTGCTGCCATTTTGTTCCATTTTTGCGGGATATACTGGTCCATTCCATAAGGTCCTGAGCCGCCAGTGTCTATCCGAAGATAAACGCGGAGTGGTATTGGTGAGAGGAGGAGAGCACCTGAAAATAGTCATATTTTAACATTAACATGAAACCAGTGAAGACAATTCAGTCAAATATAGTGTCACTTTAAGAGACTTTCAGTCCCTTTGTACTAGCTTTATAAACAAGCGATTCCCTGAAGTGATCTTAACGCCCACAATATTCTATTCATACGACTCTTACAGCTGTACCTGGATATATCCACCCTGCCTTTGCTTGTGTGTTATTTTAGCTAATATATAATTTCTCCTGTCTTTTAAGTTACATGTAATGGAGTTAATCGAAACTGGTTTTGAGACATTCATTTATATTACATGAAAGTTCAAGATCACAAATTTATTCACAAGTTTGAGAATTTTGACCAAGATTTATTCAGTAGTTTTACAGGAATAGTGGCAAGTCACTAATAACTTCCTTACTTATATTATACTGCGGTGGACTGCCGGAGGTCTCCAACAAATGATGTCCTAACAGCACGTTTCTGCCATAGTCGTCCATCTCGCCACCAAGATCCTCAGAAATTGATCACTGAAGTGCCTGTTTTTTCTATCCAACGTTTTAAATAGGTTGGCTCTAGAAATAAATTTAGGAAACATAGGTTTATTTATAACACAATAATTAGCAGAGATCAAGTAATCAATCTAAAATTATTACATAAACTGAACTCCCATCAAATCTAATATTAAAGAGGCCCCGTCAGAGGCATGTGTTTACACATAATGGCTAGTGAACGTGATATGTTATAGTCTGAGCATAACACTACAAGTGTAAATTACCATGTCAAATACCAAAATGGAAGATGTCATAAACATTTTAAACTAAATACATGACATACTTACATTAACTAGAAGACAACTGGGATACAATTTGAGCTGCATCGATAAGCACTGAATTTCTGGTATTTCACTTCACAGGAAGTTGCAGTTGTAGTTATCAGAAGTTTTTTTTCTCCCACAAGCTCCAGTGCCAACAGTTACTAAGATTTCCAAGACCAAAGCTCCTGTAAAAGAACAAATCCAGTACACTAAACACAAGTATGAACATTACACGATTAAGCTATGTACAAAAGTGTTTTCCCATTTTAACGGTGTTTAAATGTTTGTTTTTTTAGGATAAGTAAATGAGTGAGTGACTTATTTTCGATGTAATGTTTAAAACATTATTTCAGTCACAGGACAAAGAGATCTCTCAATATCTTTACAGCAAGCTGACTAATTGAGTGACATGGGTTCATATGAATCATAATATTTTCATACAAAGATACTTACCTTTAGCTTCAGCACATTGGCCCGCACTGCTTGGGCTTCAGGCAGTATGATAGTCAGTAATGCATTAACTTCAGGCAGTACAATAGCCTGTATTAAGTCAGTTTACTGCCTTAGGTTCAATATGGCCAAGCACTAAAATAACTGGTACTACTTTACAATAACCGGTAGTGGTTTCATTTTAGCATAGCCACCCACTATGATAGCCAGTACTACTTTACATGTAATTTAAGCCAACAGTACAATAGTCGGTACTACTTTAGTTTCAAAATAGTTAGGCAGTACAATATCTGGTACTGCTTCATTTTCAGTACAGCCAATCAGTACTATAGCTGGTACTGATTTTAGTTTCACTATAGCCAGGCAGTACGATAGCCAGTACTGCTTTACTTGTAGTATAGCCAGGCAGTACAATAGCCGGCACTGCTTTAGTTTCAGTAAAGCCAGGCAGTACGATAACCAGTACTGCTTTAGTTTCAGTAAAGCCAGAAAGTACAATAACCGGTACTGTTTCAGTTTCAGTAAAGCCAGGCAGTACAATAGCCGGAACTGCTTTAGTGTCAGTATAGCCATGCAAAACAATAGCCGGTAATGCTTTAGTTTTAGTAAAGCCATGCAAAACAATAGCCGGTACTGCTTTAGTTTCAGTAAAGCCAGGCAGTACAATAGCCGGTACTGCTTTAGTTTCAGTAAAGCCATGCAGTACGATAGCCGGTACTGCTTTATTCTTAGTAAAGCTAGGCAGTACAATAGCCGGTACTGCTTTAGTTTCAGTATAGCCAGGGAGTATGATAGCCAGTACTGTTTCAGTAAAGTCAGGCAGTACGATAGTTGGTACTGCTTTAGTTTTAGTAAAGCTAGGCAGTATGATAGCCGGTACTGCTTTAGTTTCAGTATAGCCAAGCAGTATGATAGCCAGTACTGTTTCAATATAGCCAGGCAGTACGATAGCCAGTACTATTTCAGTTTCAGTAAAGCCAAGCAGTGCGATAGCCAGTAGTGTTTCAGTAAAGTCAGGCAGTACGGTAGTTGGTACTGCTTTAGTCTCAGTAAAGCCAAGCAGTATGACAACTGGTACTGCTTTAGTGTCAGTATAGCCATGCAAAACAATAACCGGTACTGCTTTAGTTTCAGTATAGCCAGGCAGTACAATAGCTGGTACTGCTTAAGTTTAAGAAAAGCGATGAAGTACGATAGCCGTTACTGCTTAAGTTTCAGTATAGCCAGTCAGTACAATAGCCGGTACTGCTTTAGTTTCAGTATAGTCAGGCAGTACGATAGAAGGTACTGCTTTAGTGTCAGTATAGCCAGGCACTATGATAGCCGGTACTGCATTAGTTTCAGTATAGCCAGGCAGTACGATAGCCGGTACTGCTTTAGTTTCAGTATAGCCAGTCAGTACGATAGCCGGTACTGCTTTAGTTTCAGTATAACCAGGCAGTTCAATAGCTGGTACTGCTTTAGTTTTAGTAAAGCCATGCAAAACAATAGCCCGTACTGCTTTAGTTTCAGTAAAGCCAGGCAGTACAATAGCCGGTACTGCTTTAGTTTCAGTAAAGCCATGCAGTACGATAGCCGGTACTGCTTTATTCTTAGTAAAGCTAGGCAGTACAATAGCCGGTACTGCTTTAGTTTCAGTATAGCCAGGGAGTACGATAGCCAGTACTGTTTCAGTAAAGTCAGGCAGTATGATAGTTGGTACTGCTTTAGTTTTAGTAAAGCTAGGCAGTATGATAGCCGGTACTGCTTTAGTTTCAGTATAGCCAAGCAGTATGATAGCCAGTACTGTTTCAATATAGCCAGGCAGTACGATAGCCAGTACTATTTCAGTTTCAGTAAAGCCAAGCAGTGCGATAGCCAGTACTGTTTCAGTATAGCCAGGAAGTACGATAGCCGGTACTGCTTTAGTTTCAGTATAGCCAGTCAGTACGATAGCCGGTACTGCTTTAGTTTCAGTATAGCCAGGCAGTACGATAGCCAGTACTGCTTTAGTTTCAGTATAGCCAGTCAGTACGATAGCTGGTACTGCTTTAGTTTCAGTATAGCCAGTCAGTACGATAGCCGGTACTGCTTTAGTTTCAGTATAGCCAGGCAGTACGATAGCCAGTACTGCTTTAGTTTCAGTATAGCCAGTCAGTACAATAGCCGGTACTGCTTTAGCTTCAGTATAGCCAGTCAGTACGATAGCCGGTACTGCTTTAGTTTCAGTATAGCCAGGCAGTACGATAGCCGGTACTGCTTTAGCTTCAGTATAGCCAGTCAGTACGATAGCCGGTACTGCTTTAGTTTCAGTATAGCCAGTCAGTACGATAGCCGGTACTGCTTTATTTTCAGTATAGCCAGGCAGTACGATAGCCGGTACTGCTTTAGTTTCAGTATAGCCAGGCAGTACGATAGCCGGTACTGCTTTAGTTTCAGTATAGCCAGGCAGTACGATAGCCGGTACTGCTTTAGCTTCAGTATAGCCAGTCAGTACGATAGCCGGTACTGCTTTAGCTTCAGTATAGCCAGTCAGTACGATAGCCGGTACTGCTTTAGCTTCAGTATAGCCAGTCAGTACGATAGCCGGTACTGCTTTAGCTTCAGTATAGCCAGTCAGTACGATAGCCGGTACTGCTTTAGTTACAGTATAGCCAGGCAGTACGATAGCCAGTACTGCTTTAGCTTCAGTATAGCCAGTCAGTACGATAGCCGGTACTGCTTTAGTTTCAGTATAGCCAGGCAGTACGATAGCCGGTACTGCTTTAGCTTCAGTATAGCCAGTCAGTACGATAGCCGGTACTGCTTTAGTTTCAGTATAGCCAGGCAGTACGATAGCCGGTACTGCTTTAGCTTCAGTATAGCCAGTCAGTACGATAGCCGGTACTGCTTTAGCTTCAGTATAGCCAGTCAGTACGATAGCCGGTACTGCTTTAGCTTCAGTATAGCCAGGCAGTACGATAGCCGGTACTGCTTTAGTTTCAGTATAGCCAGGCAGTACGATAGCCGGTACTGCTTTAGTTTCAGTTTCAGTAAAGTCAGGTAGTATGATAGCCGGTACTATTTCAGTTTCAGTATAGCCAGTCAGTACGATAGCCGGTACTGCATTAGTTTCAGTATAGCCAGGCAGTACGATAGCCGGTACTGCTTTAGTTTCAGTATAGCCAGTCAGTACGATAGCCGGTACTGCATTAGTTTCAGTATAGCCAGTCAGTACGATAGCCGGTACTGCTTTAGCTTCAGTATAGCCAGTCAGTACGATGGCCGGTACTGCTTTAGTTTCAGTATAGCCAGGCAGAACGATAGCCAGTACTGCTTTAGTTTCAGTATAGCCAGTCAGTACGATAGCCGGTACTGCTTTAGTTTCAGTATAGCCAGTCAGTACGATAGCCGGTACTGCTTTAGCTTCAGTATAGCCAGTCAGTACGATAGCCGGTACTGCTTTAGTTTCAGTATAGCCAGGCAGTACGATAGCCGGTACTGCTTTAGTTTCAGTATAGCCAGGCAGTACGATAGCCGGTACTGCTTTAGTTTCAGTTTGAGTAAAGTCAGGTAGTATGATAGCCAGTACTATTTCCGTTTCAGTATAGCCAGTCAGTACGATAGCCGGTACTGCATTAGTTTCAGTATAGCCACGCAGTATGATAGCCGGTACTGCTTTAGTTTCAGTATAGCCAGTCAGTACGATAGCCGGTACTGCTTAAGTTTCAGTATAGCCAGGGAGTACGATAGCAGGTACTGTTTTAGTTTCAGGAAAGCCAGGCAGTGCGATAGCCGGTACTGCTTTAGTTTCAGTATAGCCAGGCAGTACAATAGCTGGTACAGTTTCAGTTTCAGTAAAGCCAGGTAGTATGATAGCCGGTACTATTTCAGTTTCAGTAAAGCCAGGCAGTACGATAGCCGGTACTGCTTTAGTTTCAGTATAGCCAGGCAGTATGATAGCTAGTATTGTTTCAGTTTCATTAAAGTCAGGTAGTACAATAGCCAGTACTCTTTCATTTCAGTAAAGACAGTCAGTACGACAGCTGGTACTGCTTTGATTTCACTATTATTAAGTGGCAAAAGAGCTGTGTACTGTTTTGGATTAGTATAGTAGGGTAGTAGAATAGCCGTGTTCAGCTTCAGTGAGTATAGGCAGGCAGTATGATAGCTGTGTACTGCTTTATTCTGAGTATAGCATGGAAGGACGGTATTCAAACTATTGCTTTACGTGTAGTATAGCCATAAGTTGGACAGCCATGTATCACTTTAACATCAGAATACAGTTGCAGCATAGCCATTACTGTTTTGTTACAGAATACAGTATTCATAAAGTATGTAGCCTTTGTGCTATATGGAGTTTCTGAATTTTCAGGTCAACCGGTGAGCCAGTTGTCAGTATAACAAGTCATCATTAAGGACCATATTACACCCATCATTTACCTGTTTTTCTTATAATGTGGACATAATGGCATCGTGGTAGCTAAAATAAGTCGGAATGACTTTGACTGTTTTCAAATGGACATGTCTGACATAAACATGATCAATCAGTGTCCCGTTTTCCGTGGTTGGTTCTTTCACAAGCTGCTGAAAATGGTAAGAGGCAAACAGTTTTGAAATGACATTGGACTTCAATATGTTCTCATTGAAATCTCCAACTACTGCACAACCATATGGAAGATTCGCCAGTTTTTTCAATAGTTTATCTAGATTTTGTATGAAAATAGGAAGACTATAAGACAATGGCCTGTAAATGACAATGACAGCGAAGTTTGGATCATTAAAGTACAATGCTATACTCTCCAAGTTAGGAATAGCGAGATCCAACATTTCACATTTCATATCAGATTTGTGGAAAATGCCAACCCCTCCATGTGCTTGTTGTTTTAACTCCTTGAACAATGGATCGCTTTGATCATAGCTTTGAGATCTGGTCTTATGGTTAAATGTGTATCCCTCTAGGTATCGTCCTTCTCTTGACTCATCAGAAGACAGCCAAGTTTCTGTAATACAGATCGCATGTGATGTTGTAAATCTTTTGTCCCCTTTGATGTCATGAATATGAGATCTTAATCCTTGTACATTATGAAGAATGAACTTGAATTCCACCAAACTAGCTCCTTGGTCATTGGTGTGTTCAGATGTAAAGTTCAGGAAAGGCGACATGGACAAGAGTGCTTCAGTGATACTATCATTACAATAAATAACAGACTCTTTAAAATCCTGAATGGTCAACCCCTCCAGTGATCTCACACGACTTAACGCCACATAAGCTTGGCCTGCAGCAAATATTCTGTCCAGGGAAACAACTGCTCTGTCAAGAGTGACACCTTGTAGCTTGTGTACAGTACAAGCATAACTTAACTTTAGAGGAAACTGTCTTCTGATTCCACCACGTGCACTCACTCTATCTTCTACCCGGTGAATTGGTGTACTGCTGGATGGTACACAATCAGGGATTTGACTTTCTCTCCTCATCTTAATACCAACTCTGTCACTGTCAAACACAACATAAATCACATTTGGTACATCTTCACCTCTTGCTGGACATGGAATATGTGAGACTGTGCCAAAGACACCATTCACAAGACCATCAGAAACATCAATGTTTTTCATAAGTAACACTCGAGCTCCTACTGTTAAAGACAGTTTTCTGGGCAAATTAGAATACACCGTACTTATGAACTGATTGTCTCTTTTCTGAAGTTTTCCAGTCCTTTGATCCTTCTCAAAGTCTTGAGCATCAAAAGCAAAAATTTCCTCTTCACTTTGAGACAATTTAGAGAGATTGAATTCTGCAACTTGTTGATTTGTTGCAAATATATGAATATCACCTTCTTCATCTCCGTTCTCGCGCTTAGTCAACATACAAATATCCGAAGCTGTGATTCTCTCAGTCTTTTTACGGATACGAAGACGGTTTAACATATTTGCAAAGCTTTGATCTTTTTGTCTCATCACTTCAGTTAGTTCCACTATTTTGAACTCAGACCAGAGATTAAATCCAATGTCATCTTTGTATAAAGGCTTCCCCTTTACTGGTGGCAATTGATAGAAATCTCCAACAGCAATCACAGACACCTTTCCAAATGGAGAGTAATCTTTACACTGCTTGATCTGTCGTAACCTTCCATGGATGTAAGCAAGTAACTTATGATCCACCATAGAGATTTCATCTATAATTAAAATTTGAAGGCTGTTATACTTTGAACGTAACGTGTTTAGTTTTTCTTCTCCCAATGGCTGATAGGGTAATTTTACATCTACAGGAATACTAAACGTACTGTGAATGGTTGAAGCACTAATGTTAAAAGCTGCAACACCTGTCGGAGCTGTTATTAAAACTGATGTGTCATCTGGCTTTGACAAACACCGTGCTAAAAGCCTGTTGGCTTCAAAATGCAAAGACCTAATCAAATGGGTTTTGCCAGTTCCTGCACCTCCCGTGATGAAAAGATAGAAAGGTTCTGTCTCCAGATCATTGAGTTTCTCTAAACACCACTTCCGAACTTTGTAGAAGACCTCCAGTTGTCGTTCATTCAGTGATCGCAGAAGATCTTTTGCTTCACTCCCGGATAGAACTCCCTGTTGAGGCTCAATAGTGTAATCAGACTTCTGATTCTGTACTAAATCTGGTATGTCTTTTGCCTCACAAGGGACCTTGTCAAGCTCTTCAATTTCTTCAAAACAAGAAATCCTTTCTGCTTCAGTTTCAGGATACATCTGTGCCCATGCATCTTCTAAGTGACCACCCATTTCAAGAATTTCCGCTGCTCTGGTGATTTGATCAGCATCTGTTTCAAATGATGCCTTGTTTCTGTTAACTATGTCCTTGACAAGCTCAACACTAGTGTTATTCAGCAAACTTACAGCACCAGTCTCAAAAAAGTATTCAAACGAATTAAACCCATCAGGTTTCAGCTGCGAGTCTGTTCTGTATGGCAAAAACAGTTGTAAAATGCTCTGGAAATATTTCTCTGATTGATTCTCTGGTGAAAACCTTGGATATCTTACCACAGCTGGTTTGGTTCGTGTTCTTCTACGAATGTACCCCATGTTACCGCTCAGTTTATGTACCAATCCCTCCTTTTGAGCTTTACTGGAAATTTTCTCTGTCTTCGGCAGAACTCGGAATTCGGAACAAAATGTTGCCAAGCACATAGCTTCAAATTCATCACCATCTGGTCTGTTCTTGTAACGGTCAATTATGCTTGTCATCCACACATCGTCTACATTTAAATCCCCACCACTGAGCTTGTTTTGGATCACATTCAGGGGCAGACTCATCTTTATGGCATCACCAACAGGAATAAACTGAACAAGTCTTGAACATTCCTTCAAGTGCAGGTTACAGACTCGAAACACGGCCTCTTGAGCACTTACTTCCCTACTCTGAAGATAAACTGCTCCAAGTTTCTTCAATGCTTGTTTAGTGTCTTCATTTCCATTCAAAGTTTCCTTTCTTGCCTGTTCCAGAAGAAGACCCATTTCTCTTTCTGACTTAGAAATATATGATATAATGTATACAATGCAAGAGTAAGCATCGAGCACAAACTGAATATCCATATTCCCATTCCATGCACGCAGAAGGTCAGGATTGTACTGATTCAACCATACATCATCCAGGCCTCGTCTGAGCACAACACTAGCCCGCTTTGACAGCATCGTGTATGCTTCCTGGAACTGATCTTGGTTTATTCCAACAGCAGTGAACAAATCTTCTGTGTTCCCAAAAGCATGTTCTTGATTTGAGAGAGCCTCCCACAACGCTTCAAGGATTCGCTTAGCTTCTTCACAATTCATCTCCCTTTCTATCGATGCTTCATTACAATCATTGTTGTGAACATCTGAAGAGCTTGGCCTAGAGATGAATGTGTACTTACTTGGTGGTCTTGGAAAGTTAAACCTGCAGTTCGTACCTTTTTTTCGACAGCTCTTAGAATGAAGGCTACTATGTTTCTGTACAGAAGACACGATCTCTTGCAGCACTTCATCATCTGATGGTGGCATTTCACATGTCACATACTTGTCAATGAAGGCGGTCACCTCTTCATCTGAGTTATGGTCAAGTTTGGGAGCGTTTTCAACCCAAAATAAACAATGAGTATGTGGTGATCCACGGTGTTGAAACTCTACCCTGTAGAAGTAATCTATTATCTTCCCAACAGGGTTTGCAGGGGACAGCAGAAATTCCTTCAAAAAGCACTGAAATCGATGTTCAAACATCCGTGCTGCCATAACAGGGTTCTCTCTGATTAATTCACATTTAGCTGACCACTCCATATCAGTAATGTCAATGTCACGCCCTTCTTCCACCACCAGTGCTTGAATAAACTCAGGCCATCTCATATCTGCAGCAGAAAATGAACAAAACCATGTTGGAATGCCAAGTTGTCTCAGCATAGCAAATAAATCCTTCTGTGCAGATTGCCAGTATACTGGAGTTCCTCGGATTGGCTTTAAGAACTTGAATCCAGAGTCAGTCTTTAGGATTTCTCTCAAGGAGTCATAATCGGTGAGTTTATTTATCGTTTGTTCAGTGTCTGGTTGATGACTTTTTCTCAGTGCAATAGAGACAGTTGAAAGTACCTGCTGAACTTCTGAGAGATACTGAGCATAAAATATATACTCAGTACTTTTTGCAAATCTGCAGTCTGCATGCATCAGCCTGGTATTCAGATAGCGTGAAATAGTTATTTTCTTTTCTCTTTCGTCATGGTATGTCGGTGATCCTTTAGGGAACAAGACAGGGAATGCCTTTGCTTCATTTTCTTCATTCATCAGAAGTCTAATTGGATCATTGCCTTCACTCGGTGCTAAACAAAGTACATTATCTGCGAACTGATCAAGTATTTCTTGTCCTATGTCAACTGGTTGCAGACAACTGTCTATCATCAGCCCCTGATCTCCTGTATGGCTTGAGTGGAGGTATTCAGCATCATTTCCCAGATCAGCCTTTTTGCCCTCATTACTGCCAGCTTGTTCATGGTCGCATAAATCTGGTAGACTATCATTATCACTCTCTTTGTCGTTTCCTGCTGATGACAAGTTGTTAACCCAATTGTTGTTGAAATTAACATCCTGATAGTGTGGGTTATTTTCCTTCAAATATTCGAGTGCCCTTTCAATTCGTGCAGTGTTTACAAACTGATATCTATAATGCCCTTTATATGATAATTTCCGCTTGAGTTTTACCCTTATCAGCTGATCATCTGACTCTGGTCGTGGAAGAGAGGAAATTGTTGTGTCGATGTTGGATGGCACACAAACAACTGGTCCATGGACACTTCTCTGACCACCTCTAGGAAGGGCTGCCACCTTAGCAAAGGGAATATGTTTTGCTATTAAATGTTGCTCTAGTTGGTTCAAACAAGACAATTCATACGGCACACCTTCTACCTGTAGACTGTTAACAGATGCCTCAGCTGGTAAAATGCCTGATCTGATCTTCCTATGGCACGTGTAACAAATCCAGAGTTTGGAATACGGAGATAGATAAATAATACAGGGAACATTGCAATCTGAGGAGCATGTGTGAACGTATCTTGTTGATATACATTTGGCAGCAAGTTTTCCAGCCACTTGACCTATTTGTGAGTAAGATTCCCTTTTACATGTAACAACCTGTCCTCTGAAAAAACGTCGATGGCAAACTGCACATATGTGGTGTGGTGCATCACTTATTAAGTGGTGAAAAACAGATGTTACATTATCAATACAAGAAAGGTCTGCTATCCTCCGTCGTCTGCGTTCCAGCTGTCTATTTATTACATCTTTCCTGTATGCCTCTGATTCCGAATACTTTCTTTTCAGCTGTGATTGCCTGTTTTTCCTAAACTCATCATCCATATATTTCCTCTTGCTGTATGTTTTCACGTTCTCTTTGTGTCTGGTGTCCATCATATACTTCCTCTTGCTGTATGTTTTCACGTTCTCTTTGTGTCTGGTGTCCATCATATACTTCCTCTTGCTGTATGTTTTCACCTTCTCTTTGTGTCTGGTGTCCATCATATACTTCCTCTTGCTGTATGTTTTCACCTTCTCTTTGTGTCTGGTGTCCATCATATACTTTCCCTTGCTGTACGCTTTCACCTTCTGTTTATGCCTGGTGTCTGACAAATACTTCTCTTTGCTATACGCTTTCACCTTCTGTTTATGTCTGGTGTCGGACAAATACTTCTCTTTGCTATACGCTTTCACCTTCTGTTTATGTCTGGTGTCGGACAAATACTTCTCTTTGCTATACGCTTTCACCTTCTGTTTATGCCTGGTGTCTGACAAATACTTCTCTTTGCTATACGCTTTCACCTTCTGTTTATGTCTGGTGTCGGACAAATACTTCTCTTTGCTATACGCTTTCACCTTCTGTTTATGCCTGGTGTCTGACAAATACTTCTCTTTGCTATACGCTTTCACCTTCTGTTTATGTCTGGTGTCTGATAAATACCTCTCCTTGCTGTACGCTTTGACCTTCTGTTTATGCCTGGTGTCCGACAAATATTTGGCCTTGCTGTATGCCTTAATCCTATTTTGGTACAATTCATCATTGCTGTATCTCTGCTTGCCCTGTCGGATTGACGATTCCCTGTGGTCTAGTTTGGCATATTTCTCCTTATAAGCTGCCAAAACACGTCTCCTGTATGACACATTTGCAGCATATGTGTTTTGCTCCTTCTTGGTGTGTTGAAGTTCTGCGGATGGCTTATTTATCACATCATTACAGTCATGCACTGTTTTAAGCCTTTTCTGCTCGATACGTTCCCGATGTAGGTTCTTCTTCAACTCTTTCCCAAAGCATTTGTTCCCAGTGTCTTTTCGTGAACCAACTGCATCATCTTTGATAATGTTGTCATCTTCCTCACATTTGACATGTGTTATGCTTTGTATTCCTTCAGCACTATGGTTACTACACAGTAAACAATTTCCAGTACAAAGATCTAATGACTGATTTTTTACACAAATTACCACATCATAGTGACAACCTGAAACATGATGTAAATAAATAGCCCTAGTTGAATTGTTCATCTGCTCTTGAGCTTGAGACTTGGAAAACAACAGCCATGAATCACTGTGGGTGTAGATGTCAGTCTGAAGCATGTCTGACGCTGCGAGAATTTCTACTTCAGTGGCCCATGTATGTAAGTACTTCATCCGTGATGACTGTACATATCTTTCTACAGTGACATGTCCATCTCGAAGGTATGGGGAGAAGAGCCTTGAGTTTTCCAGAAGATGCTTTACTGTTAATAGTCGCAGTCGTCTATGGTTCTCCTCTGTGCCAGATATTGCAAAAGACAATGCTCTAAAAAAACAGTTCCCATCCATTTTAATCTTCTTTGTCGTGCATGGTTCACCAAGGAAGGAGGATGATCCAAGAGCATCAAGTTCTGGTAATTTCTGCAATTCTAGCTTCCTACACATTAGACTTTGGTCTTCGTCTGTCAGTGGGTTAAATGTTAAAGATGTCCATGTAGTCTGTACATGCATGACATCACCAGAATCAGCACGATCCCCATGAGTAACTACATCAATGCCAGTAATCTCAAACTGTTCATACTCACCAGTGTTGAGTGAAATAGCCAGACGAGTACAGTGTTGAAACACCCCTTCTAGACCTGTGTATCTGATGCTTACAGCAGTCCCATCAACAACTTGTACACCTTCTACATTCCTGGAATGAGAATCAACAACATATAAGTACTGGTCGCGTTTAATGATAGCAAATGTAGAAGAGTGGAAGGTTATAAGGCAAGAAGTAAACACAGATAGTGTTCTCTCAAGAGCATCTCTGAGTGACATGAAAATATCAGATTGCAGATCTGCATGAACAGTACCAAGTACATAACCTGTCAAAGATTCACCTGCCCTTATACCGAATGTACCATTGTGCATGTCCATCACATCTGGAATGTCTGAAATGAGCAAAAAGGTCTCACCAGCAGGAAGATTAGGTTTAACATTAGAGTACAATTCATCACCAGAAATCAATACAGCATCAAGATCATTACTAGTCCACATAGAAACTGGCTTTACTTTATCATACAGAATAGCTGAGCAACTATTAGCCACACACTGTGCCCCACTGTTTGGCATAAATTGTGGATGTCCTTGATGAAAATGTCCAGAAACTGTACTTATCTCTGTAAAAACAACAGTCCCAGACTCGTCACTGTCATTATTTTTTGACACGTTTCCATCCCCTTTTGTCTCCTTAAAAAGAAAGATATACAATCAAAAAATGAACTTCAGCCATCCATGCTATTATTGTCTACATAATTTGCTGTGCGCATGAGCTGCCCCATTATTTGAGGCTTTGGGCACACAGTCTGATCTGAGGACTTTACTTGTATTGTTTGTGAGTAACAAAGGCTACCAGTTTATCCAAAACATCAAGTACAGCTAATATAGACAGTCCCAAATACAACTGTAAAGCTAAGAAAAAGTGAAGTTTTGCAATATTTAAATACCTTAACACAGAAGAAGGTGTTGTCATTTCACTTTTGTAAAAAAAAAAAAAAAAAAAATGCAGACAACTTTCAATACACATCACCATTACCAGGCAGCCTTTGTTAAACTAGTAATGCAATACCATATGGCACACACACTTGTGTGGGTCTGGTGCGAGCTATGCCGTGCGTTGTACTAAATTTATTTATTTATTTATCTGATTGGTGTCTTACAACATACTCAAGAATATTTCACTTATACAACCGTGGTGAGCATTATGGTGGGTGGAACCTGCGGGAAACCCACGACCATCCGCAGTGTACTAAATCATAGCACGCTGATGTTGCTTATGGTTTCCATGTTAAAAACTATGTTTATGCATTAGAATTGGGCGTTAACCAATAAACTATCCAGGAAAATACTCAGATGGGTAAAGATTTTATGGAGAAAACGATACAGGTAATGCTGATAATGTCAAATCGTCAATTCCACGCCATACTTAATCAAGGTAATGGACTGTCATAAATATGTTTCTCGAGTCATAACATCTGTAGAATTCTGGTCACAGACAGAATGAGATCAGTCAAATTTCATCCCTTCTGGACTCATATGGACAAATACTGGAGATTAAAGCTATGTTCTGTTTCAGGCAAAAAGTGTGAATGTCAGCATATTTCTCGATATGCAAACACATCACAGCTCAAAAAATCAAACCAAAACAGGGTGACAGAATGGTTAGTCCCACCCATCCATGTCAGCCACAGATTTCAGCAGGTGAACTTCAAAGTGCTGACAAGTTCATATGTCAGTCATGTTTCCTGAAGTCCAGGATTTCATGGATGTGTCCATTTTAGAGATAACATGTTATCTTCCAGAGCTCATTACAAATGATTAATTCGTGTCAAATTATAGCTTTTTACAAACTTTACTGCTTTTTTAAAACGGTAAACAGTACAAAAATGGGGGTGGTATTTTCTGACAAGCCATAATTTTGCTTATTCAGGAAGAATAGCTGAAGTTTGATTTGATTAGCCATTACCGATTGTTTGTACCAAATCTATGGCATAATCTCTCGACAGAGAAAACTATGACAACCAGCAATTAATTTGCAATCTGTGATCATAACCAATCTGTGACCATGACCAATCAAGTACATCTTAAAGAGTAAAGAAAAAAACAAATCTCTGCAAAGAAACACTGTCCTATAATATCCCACATTAGAAAATATCACCATTTATTACAGGTGTGCTGCATAACTTACTGGGAGAAAACTCTGTCTAACTATTGTATCGTCACAGGAAAACAGTTCCAGTGTACATGTATAAGGGATATCTTAGTCAAATTAGGTGCATCTGATCACCCCCCCCCCCCCCCCCCCCACACACACACACACACACCCACACACCCACCCACGTTGTACTAAGCATAGAAAAGCAGTTAAAAACCATGCAAGCCCTATCCAATGTCATTTGTAAACTCCTTCCCCATCATCATGCAGTCATGTACAAGAGTTGAACATTCCTGAACTTTAGCTCCATTTTTCCCTAAAAATGTCCCTTTTATTAGTGTTAAATACACCCTTTTTCTGCAGACTGTCAAATATAATCACTAATAAGAATACAGTTCATGTACCAATGCTTGTAAAAACTAAACAGACATGATATTATGCACATAATATATTGAGCCCACCTTACCTTATGGAATCTTGTTTTTCTCCAGTACTTTTTCCGTGGCATGTTGCACTGCAAATGAAAACAAGAGTTCAGGTGAACTCAATATACGCCTATAACAAACAAGTGCAACAAGCAACATTAAACTAGTAACAATAATCCATACGCTAACATGCATGTAGAATGCCCACCCTTTATAATACAATCATGAGACAAGCCCATATAAACACCAAACTATACCTAATAATCTAAACAGAACAAGCAAAACAATTGTCTTTGTAGCCAGGACACGAGACCATACTTAATAGCAAACCATTATAGGGGAAAATGGCTAAACGGTAACCATGGATAAGCACAAACTTGAATCGACGGTCATTACACATCACTGTCCCTCTATCTATGCCTCCACTAAAAACTGCACTAGCAAAACCAAACAAGCTATCTCCTTGACAGTAAACCCTACCAAGTTGATGGCATTATGTAGGAAAATAGATACCAGATAAACATGGCAACCACAGAAATCGAACGAAGTGATGTTCCTGCAATGAAAAGGCACATCTAATCGATCAGTTCATTCTAATTGGCACTTCTGTTCAAGATATTGCCCTGAAATGTAACCCATCATCTACCGAAATAGCGTGTGAATGTATGTTGCTCTAAGCTAAGCTTGTCCAAAAAGACGGGGAAAAAACGGGAGGCCTGGGTTTGAGTTCTCATACACTACCACTGTAGTTTTGATGACCCCCTACCCACTCTATCTATCAATACCCGTATGTCTATTAGAAGACCAGCAAATCGCTTTTGATAATAATCCAAGCTACTAAGAACATTCACTGTAACTTACAATCAAGTCTAACAACAGGCCTTTGTCTCAAAATAGTTGTTAGTATGTAACTGCTTGTCTTTCTCTGAATTTTGAGAAAAAACCGTTCGAAGGTATTAGTAAATGACTGTAACGGCTGTTTTGAGACGAATGCATGTCGTGTAATGTACGCCTGTTGTTGTTGCACCACACGCACGGCATACCAGTCAGTATCAGCAGTAACGTATCGTTTTAAGTGCATCGGTAATACACATGAATTCTACCCCAACAGCAAAATTCCAAATAAGTGAGAACATGTAAGAGTAACTTACACTATGCTCTGTCAATCCAATGAAACAGCAAACTCTGTTTTCGTCGAACACTTGCAAAAGAAATACCGATACACAAAATCTTTCACCAGCTAGCTGAAGACAAGCAGAAAGAGGGATTGGCCGACGTTCATTGGTCACATATAATGATGTCATGCGCTAAAAATAGACTGACACTTCGCAGTTGCCATGTAGGCCGGAAAAGCAAATGCAAACCAAACCTCCCCACCCCCCACCTCTTCCTCCGCAGTTGCCGCCAAACAACCACACAGAGTTGAAAGCGCACAAGTAGGGAATGCATTATATGAGCTACACAATCACAATGAGGTTAAGTGACAATTTCAAATGAATGACCAAGTTCCAAAGGCAGTGTTCAGAGAAATATTACCAGAAATGCATTAATCTCATACAGTGAACAAATGTACCTGATTGCCTTTTAGCGAAGCATGCTTGAAATAGTGCTTGAACGCTGATTTTCTTATTTGTTATGTGTATGTAGGCCTATAACTGCCCTGATATTAGCCTAATGACATAAATGTACCAGTGAAAAAATGATAAAATAGACTTAAACGAAGTCGTGCGTGTTGGTTCTTTTAGGAAAATTAATATGTGTTGCCTATCAAAATATACAATGTAATTAGCGATGCAGGCATTATTTATTATGCAATTAATTACATATTTATTTAACATTTTAACATACTTCTAACAAGGAAAGTCATACAACAAACACTGTATGAATAAGAGCGACTTGAATTGGGCAGCCTCCCCCCCCCCCCCCCCCCCCTTCATTCGTTTGACGTTCAGCATGAAGCGGATAGTGCAACGACTGGTTGATCCGCATCAGTATTATGTCTCGGACAAGCGGGGTAAGCGGGGCGGCTTACTTGCCTTCAGTAAGTCTAGATAAAAGAGCGGTGGAAAATCGTCCTGCTACAAGATGTTCATTAAATACACCCTAAGGATTCCTTCGTCGTCACATGACTGAAAAACTGTTGAGCACAACGTTAAACCCCAAGCACTCACTCTTCATTCAATGTAGCGGAATATGACTCAATGTAGCGGAATATGACTCCATGCATTAATACACACCCCTCCCGCTTTCAACATATATAGGCCTACACACACTTTCAATGTACAGCGCGAATTTTACCAAATAAAAAAGGTCATAAATTAAAATCTAAAAGCTGATTTAGCAGTGACTACATAATTGCAAATAACGCAATTAACCTTTACGGATATAAATCTCCAACCTGTACACCCAAAGATTCATATATATACATCCACATGCTTCATCAATCAGTTACTTTTCAGTATATGGCAGATTTCCGTAATAACATTACACAACTCTATACGCAGAATTAAAACAATAAATTTCTCTCAATATTAATTGAAAGATCGAGGTAAACAGACGTGTGAACTTCGTACCCTGCTCGTCACGTTACATAAACACCCACTGAAGTGGACGTACCAGGAAATGCCCTCAATTCTCCTGAGAGCACCATACCTATACAATGTCTGGTGTTAGGAGAATGTAAACCTATGCAGTTCTAGTAAGTTTTAAGAGCCAGCTTGTTTAGTGCCCTAACTAGTGAAAAGTGTAACCTTCATACTGCAACTATTTTCCGTCAATCAGTGGGCCTACTGACGTAAACCAGACCTCTACAAGTAAAGCTATATTTGTGATTACAGGTACCGTGTTAGTATATTAGAATGCATGGTATGTTTCCCGCGTTCAGTTACCCCTGTAACTATAATAGCGTGGCTCTGTCGAGATTTCCCCAAACTCGAAATAGTCTTACTGGGTCACGGTGCCAAGATGACAACAGAACCGTGCTTTATTATGCATTAGGCTTACTGTCTATCAAGCAAATAATGGCTTTAATAAAAAGTATGCATTTCACTAGCTCGGTTTAAACATAAAGCAGGGTGGCCTACACCGTGACACACAATTAAATACCATGTCACTGAAATAAATACCAATAGAATCCAGCAGGTTTCGCAAGATACAAATCAATATGCATAGGGTTCAAATCGTCATCATGCATATCAGACGTCTACACATACTTTCTATATGAATCAACATGTAAAATGGAGGATTTCGTGTTGATTGTTTCTAAACTAAATCACTCGAGTCAGAAAACGAAGAAGAAGCGATCAGCTTTAAAAAAATTTATTAAAGACATACATCGTGTTTTGTATAACTAAACATGGAACACCAAAATGACATAAAAATAAGTACAAATAGAGATAAAGCAGATACATAAGTAGATGTTTTTTTGTCACTAATCTTTTAAATATATACATATATACAGTTTTCAGCAAATGTCCCAGCTTGTATCCCCGACTTAAGAACTTTCTTCGTCGATCCTTTCACTGCAAAAAACAAAAATTTCCAATTAGTGTAAGATAAACAAATGGCTCGGTTGGCAGAAAAGTTAATGGATGTGAAAACATGTTCTTGCAGATGATATATACTAAATCAATATAATAGTGCTTTCTTGCTGCAGATACACATGGCCGAAGTGTTTCTGCCTTGAATGATCTTGAAAGTATTAATACAGTATAGGTCTGTATACATCCCCGTTGTTTGCTCTGCATTTTGAACAACAAAAACTGATGAAGTGTTACTTGAACCATAACATAACAGCTTGCAAGTATAATTTCAACTAGAATAATGGTAGCGGAAGAGGTAGAGATAAATTAGGATAAAGACATGTAGAATAACTTGGGAAAATTTGTCAGATACACATCCTGTTTTCTTGTTATTGATTGCTTTTCTTCAAATGACACCTGACTGTCCATCTTCTTACTGCTTGATCACATAGAATAGAATAGAATAGAATGCTTATTTTACCTCGGTAGCACAAAATCTCTAAAGGCTAGCCATCTTTGTGGTCCAGCATATAAAGTTGGTAAATGACTTACACTGAAAGTATCCTAGATCCTTGTCTTTTCCCCTTCACCCTGACACTCTCCTCGAACATCTCCAGTGGGAATAGGGACAAAACTTGGTCATGTGTTAAAAAACACACCTCCTCTTCATCCTTAAGGATGATAGTAGAATCGTCCCTAGAAAAATAAAACAAACTTTGAATTTAGTAAAGGTGACAACTTACATAAATTCTTATACAATAAAAGATTACGCGTAGTTATAATAAATTTTAAAAGTATCTTTCGAAATCCTTTGAAAATATGTCATGATAAAGCATTAATATAGAATTGCCCATGGTGACGGTTTTATCTTGTACAGCTACACACATCAATAGATAGTATCTATATCTTTGCCTGAGTGACAATCCACATCGACACCGAACAGTCCAACAATAATCATATAAATACTCACATCTCAAAACAGACTCCTTCCACTTCTCCCACAAAATCAGTGGTTTCACTGTCTTCCTGTAAGCAGACAATATCCAGTAATTATTAGACCTCGTGTTGTTTTTCTCCCAATCAAACTACAAAATCTTGTTTATACAATTAATCAATTGTTACAACCAGCGGGTGCTCAATGGTGCGAACAACTACAACCGATAGAGAGAAAACCATTAACATTGGTGTGTACTGTTTATAATTGGGATTCCAGCTGAATTTAGCAACTAACCCGGACTTCTGTCATTTCTGTAGAATTAGCATCTGTCTTGCCCCTATATTCGGCAATGTTGACACATGACACTGTCACAGTGTGGCCAACTGGGGGCAAGGCCAGGTCGGCCTGTGGCCCCCATAGCTTCACTTCTATTTCTTCGTCATCCCTTGATAACTTTAGTATCTTACGTCTCGATGTTGGGGTGGTTATTACACTCGATACCTGTTTAACAGAAAATGCGTTTTGGTTTTAAGGCTAGTAACAGACTATTGCATAGTACTCTTGTTTTGGATGTGTCCTTCCTTCTGCTAATATCTTTAATCTGTTTTTAAGGGTGGAGTATAGTTTATGTTATAATCAGTATATGTGTTTTTAAAAAATGTGAATTATAAAAGCTGATTATTAAAAATATATATACACATGACATGAAAATGGTATGAGCCTTTCCATTGAATTCTTACATCCGACAATTCCCCTGTGATAGAGAGGCGCCTCTTGCGGGGTGATACCAACGCCTCCCTTACAGTTACAACCGGCGGGTTGTGAAACTCCCATTCAACATCCTCTGGGAACGAAAATCTTCCACACTGCATGATCTACGAACAAAAATTCAAACATCATGTTTATTGATATCAAAAATATTTCCATTTTTCTTTGATCTATCGTATGTTAATTGACAAAGTTACAGATTTATACTCAGTAATATCCTCATATATCAATCATTGTTTCCATGCCCGAAGTGTAGATGAAAATATAATAACACATACATGATAGTTTGAAATAAGTCAGCTATTTTTATCCCCTTGTGCTACAGTTAATAAAGTGGACAAAGTCTTTCATTGACGTTATTCGTTGTAAAATGAAGCTTCTGTATATCTTACCCTGGACGTCTCAGAAATTCGGACAAACTGGCCGACAGAAACATTTCTCAACAGATAAAACTTATCCCTGATCATTTTCGTCTTCTTGGTCAAAGGCATGAAAGCCACCTTCACTGTCTTGGACAATGAATCTATAACATTCAATGAGACAAAATCTCCCCCTGCTCCATGTCTCTCCGTCGGTTCCGTGAGAACTTTCACTTTTACAGTAATCTGTATCAAGAAAAAACAAAATGACAAAAAAAGAAAAACATTAACGAATTTATGTTCAAAATTGTTTTCAATTCAAAGAAATAAATCTGTTTTAACAAAGAAAGAATATCACAACCAAACTGTGGCCCCACCTGTCAACTCACCCAATAGCCAACTCGCGTAAATCCTTCAAAATCTAAATTAGCTCGTGCAATATTAAGCCTACAGTAACTTTGGAAAATAATTGCAATTTGAGTATTTTATTACTTACAGAACAATGACGCCATTTATATTGATCATTTGCCGATCAAAACTGTTGGCAACGTGATGAGTCGTTACAAAGTTTACGGAGAATATTTGTAAACAAGAATGCACCTGTGCGCAGAAAATATATCTCCTATCAAGAGAATTTTCCAAAAGTTATCAAAGTATCAAAGGCTTCCACTTTGATGTTCAGCCAGTAAAAGTAACAAATAGATGCCCATAAGCTCTTTCGGTTAAATCTATCGTAAACGTTTAATTTGGTAAAAAAGATAGTAAACATGCATGAATGGTTTTTAATTAAATCGAACTAAAAAATAAAACCGTTTTGAAAGTTACCGCTTTCATTATTTTATATATACCGTCACATGCTTCACAAAATCCATTTGTGTAAGTGAGAGCTAGGTATGCCCCGTGTTGAATGACAAGTCAAAATCACAATCAAACAGTGCGAAGCTACTCTCATACTTTCTTCTTCGCTAAAATCACCTCGATGCGTGGTTCTAGTTCCGGTCTTGTTTTAACCGATCGCAGAAACAACGCATAAGATTAGGGAAATGTGCTAATTTCAAACAATTGAGTGAGAAAAGAATTTCAATAAATAACACAAAATTATTCCAAGGACCCCACACAGAAATCAACACAGGTACAAGTACGAGTTATCGATCAGTTTAAAACCCACCTGTTAAAAAAACATATTTATTATTCATGACCCTCTTGAGCCTTGAAGGCATTAAATGTGAGAAGGGTCATACATGAAACCTGCGCATTTCTGTATTTTACTCTGCTGAAGACATTTGTGAACGCTTTACTTTGACTTAACTATAAATGGTCTTATATGTGTGATCTATTTAAAAATGAAAGAATGAATTTTGTCAGACCATAATATTTACGGCCGAATGCTGGTACGCTTGCGAAGATACACTTGCATTCAACCTCTCTCACGGCAAAATTTCAAATCCATATTTGAATTCAAATAAGTCCAATGTATAAACGAATATAAAGCTTTCGTTAAGATGTCTACATATACATATAAGCCATAATCCTTGTGGTTATGATACGAACAATGTTAAAACGAAAATACCTTGGACTCAGCTTGATACACTGGGGTCTTCGATGTGCTTGGTGTCGCCATTTCCACCTTAACCCACGGTTGACTTGAACAGTTATCAGAATTTAAAATAAAGTTTCCAAAACAGTATCAGACAAAGAAAATAATTATGACGTTTAAAGAAGACACATGCTTATATAGACGTTAGCCTTTGTACCACCGCAGATGCATGAATTTTGCAGAATTTTCCGACGCAGAAAGTAGTTCTGTTCCTTTGTTTGATGTTGCCGCTCAAGTGGCAGTGCCCTTTCACCATTATGTTTACTAGTGTTAAGTGCCATATTAGATGTTACTGTATATACAATCACATAAACAGCTAAAGTAATACCCTCGCTGAGGTAAACTGACATTGGGCCGTTTTCACTTAGAATTGTGTGACCATTTTCCAACTATCACACTATCGTAACTGTTTTAGTTATTCTTTTCACTGTATGCCCATTTCTATTGTAGTGTTTGAAAATGCTGGGATTCCTCGGGTGGGCTAAAATTCCCCGTGGCCAGTGAACGATTCCACAAAGAGATTTTAGAATTAAGATAATATTTGTTACTTGATGAAACGCTTCATATTTCACAAAACTTGATGCAATTCTGAACACTTCATAAATGTGAAGGTCAGTCAGATATGTCTAACATAGAGGTTCCTTGGTCCAACAGCTGGCCACATAAGAGAGATAAGAGTTTGAGTTAATTCATAAATCGCTTTATGGAATCCGACCAAGACCCTTGTTCATGTTTCCATTCTCCTATGTTTGACTTATTGAGTTTGACGAGAACACCGGCTTACAGTAAATTGTAAACAACAAACAGCTATACCTGATTTGTCTTATTCCGTTCAAGCCGCAGGGTTAAGGGGCATGTGAGATATTACCGTATATCCAACCACATGGACAGCTAGAATAAAACCCAGATACACCCAGATTGACATAAACATGGGTCCATTTTCAATCGGTGTTATGTGACCATTTTCCAAATATCACACTGATCTTTTCGCCGTATCTCTATTTGTATCTATACAAACTCGGATAAGATCATCTCATTTATGGTAAATACAACTCTTTCGGAGCGTTGACTGTTTCACTTAGTTCCATGACAATAAATTTTCCGAACCTCATACATGCATAATATACCAGTGCCAGTGGAGTTACCCTAAGAAATGAATGAATCAAATAATATTGCACTTTTCCACTTGTCCTACAGCAGAGATGTCAGTTCACGAATTAGGGTCATTCGTAAAACGACCAACTCAATAAACCCGAATCGACAAATCGTCAATTCGTCAAACAACCAATTTTAATTGAATTTTTTCTTATTAAATTAACATTATTGATAACATTCTTCTTTACGTTAATAATGTATTCATTGTCAATAATGAATTTCTAAAGATAAACTTATTTCTCAAGCCTATCGGATGAAATGAAAAGAAGCCCGAATTTGTAATTGCTTCAGACTAAGTAATAGTCAACTGTTTTAGTGCAAGTCCCACTCAACACGGTCAGGTTAACCAGTATTTAATCGTCAAAAATATTTGAATTATTGTTAACATATTTTGAGATTTTAATTATCCTCTGATAACAAACATTACTCACACAAGTTGTTATCTAGTAGACTGCATTCTTTGTCAATCGTCTTAAACCTTTAGCGATGTTTTTTTCTATTGCATATGAAACCATTTAATGTATTCCCAATTTACACTAACACTATCTCCAGCACACTGCTTTAGTTGCCTAAATATAAAAACCATACATTGCACGCGTAAACTACTTTCCAAGGATTAGAATAGGAAATATTTAAGTAACAGGCATAAAAGTAAATTCTTATAATTAATTCACAACTAAACAAATGACCTGTCACCTAACAGATTTTATCGGCTTAATTCAACTGAAATCGCTTGACTTATCAACCACGTATCAAGTGTATGTAGCCAAATTTCCCACATGAAACATTTAGGCTATTCTACAGAATCAACGTGCAAACCATTCACTAACTGCTGAGAATATAGATTTATATCCAAGGGTGCTAAAAATACGATGAAATATTTTATGAATTAATCATATCACTGCGAATTAGCGCACCGGACAAAGATGTCCTCTCCAGAAATTTTTTTAATTTTTTTCTAAATTTGAACTTTTTAGTAATTGACCTATTTTCATTAATAAAAATTATTTGAAAAGGCTTCTCATAGTTTGAAATAACTAAAATGAACGGCAATCCAATTTGCACCAAGTTGCGAGAACACCATTTTCTCAGAGAAATAAAAATCTTAATTCTGTTATACATTAAAAGCCAGTATATAATTACTTTCTGGTAGAAACTACGGGATTTGTTTGTATTGCTACGATATTTAAAAAATTCCAGCCTTCTGAATAAAACGGAAAGCGCAAATTACTCCTGCTAAATGCCTATTAATCACATGTGTCTATATAGCTTACTTTATTCCTTTCCAATTAACTTAGCTTTATCTTTCCTATAATCCTTTACACATAAAACAAATATTTGTCTGATAATTTAGTAATAAGAAAGTATAGGGTACGGACTTTAAATACTCATTACACAGATTTCAATTTCAAAATTCATATTTAACAATGACTCCTGAGCTACATGCATAAAATCGCAAACATTGGACTTCATATACGTAATCTTTGACTCTGTGTGTTTTCACTAGATACGCCTCGATTCCTCAGCATGCAGGACACTTCCTTTGTCTCTCTATCCCTTATAGACACAGTATCACTTCATCATGTGAGTTCATGTCAGTTTACCTGCTGTGTGAAACCCCTTTTCTTGCAGGGAGAAGTGTGTATAACACATAGGGGGTCGTGCTTATCCCACCATCTATCACAGCGCAATGTGATTACAATCACACACGCAATGAGCGATATATTGGCAGGGGTTATTTTGTTATTTCCGTTCGAAACCCTTTTCTTGCAGGGGCGAGTGTATGTAACACACAGGCGATCGTGCTTATCTGACCATCTATCAGAGGATAATGTGATTACAGTCACAGACGCACTGAGCCTCATATTAGCAGGGGTTATTTTGTTCTTTCCATTTTGCTCTTGATATTACCGGCAAGGTTGGCATCGGGTCATACACACAATTTATATTCCTACAAGAATGTAAACTTTTAAAAAAGCTTCGTGCGGTTTCCACCGGAACACAGTAACCTTCTATATAAGTTGTACTTTCAGATAATGCTATTAAAGTAAATCCTTCTATTAACTTTTTACAAAGAAGTTTTTCTACTTACTGTGTTTTATAATAGACAAGACAACAATTCAACTTTTGCCTGCCCACTTGAACCACCTGTCCGAATTTAATAAAACTTGGCTTGTGTGTTCAATTGTGGATACTAAGCCATATCTGCTTATCAAAGGCGGATAATCAGAGAGAATGGTCGATCTCGATTTATCGACAGTCTGATCCGCTAAGGAACTGACATTTTACGTATTTATAAGCTAAACGTTAGCCAAAATCATTTTATAAAAAATTATGCTATCAAGCACAAACAGTTGAAAAGAGTCAGTAACATAAATTACTTAGAGTTTAATATGTCTGTATAAATGTCTGAGAAATACACTTGATTATTATTTTTTTTTGATTGGTGTTTTACGCCGTACTCAAGAATATTTCACTTATACGACGGCGGCCAGCATTATGGTGGGTAGAAACCGGGCACAGCCCGGGAGAAACCCACGATCATCCGCAGGTTGCTGTCAGACCTTCCCACTTACGGCCGGAGAGGAAGCCAGCATGAGCTGGACTTGAACTCACAGCGACCGCATTGGTGAGAGGCTCCTGGGTCATTACGCTCCGCTAGTGCGCTAACCGACTCAGCCACGGAGGCCCAAGAAATACACTTGAGTATAATTTATGATGCTGTAAACTGCATGGATGGTTGCCTAGCCCCATTGTCAAGAGAAAGGCGGGGGCCGGCTAGACTGTGCATGGCAGGCCGTGGATTGATACGTCAAAGTTTAAACTTTCTGTGATAAGGACCGTGTATTATTGGGTGCGGAAAACGTCATCGATCCGATCCGGGATCCCGGCCTAGGATCTGCTATTCGCAGATCCATTCTAGTTTTTTTTTGGT
>NW_027018011.1:0-125631 GCF_032854445.1 Liolophura sinensis
GCAAAAATGCAAAAGTGGAAAAACTGATCCAGTGCTGCTGGTAAGAGACTAATCCGACGTATTTTGTGACGAGAAATCGAATGGTGGAAACCGCGTTGCTCTCCGACCAATAATTGTGGCTGTAGCGACAATTGAATGATCATTGATGTCATAATCACGTGCCCCAGCAACGGCTCTTGCTCCATTTAAACCAGGAAAACTTGCAATTTTTCAACAACTGCCGATGCCTGGCCCAGGTCCGCACCTTTTGGCACCTTATTGATGTGGGTCAGTGTTTAATTGTACTTTTTACAGCAGACTGTATCTAGTACCTTGTGTTTTTTATGTACAAATGGTGTTCTTTTTCTACACGTAGATAAAGACATTGAGATTGTCTTGGACTTAGAAGTAAGACAATTGCTGGGTGAGTTAAATGGGCTTGGCCCAAAGATTTGACCTCTTCTGGGCTACGGATGGGCACATAACTTATAGTCAAAAGTTGAATATAGTAATGACCAGTCGCGATGGTGCATAATACAGTGTAGCCGATTTCAATTAACAAAAAGACCAGGCAAAAATGCAAAAGTGGAAAAACTGTTCCAGTGCTGCTGGTAAGAGACTAATCCGACGTATTTTGTGACGAGAAATCGAATGGTGGAAACCGCGTTGCTCTCCGACCAATACTTTTCGCTGTAGCGATAATTGAATGATCATTGATATCATAATCACGTGCCCAGCAACGGCTCTTACTCCATGGAAATCAGGGAAATTTGCTATTTTTCAACAGCTGCCGATGCCTGGGCCCAGTTCCACATCTTTTGGCATCTTAATGATGTGGGTCAGTGTTCAATTGTACTTTTTACAGCAGACTGTATCTAGTACCTTGTGTATTTTATGTACAAATGGTGTGCTTTTTCTACACGTAGATAAAGACATTGAGATTGTCTTGGACTTAGAAGTAAGACAATTGCTGGGTGAGTTAAATGGGCTTGACCAAAGATTTGACGTCTTCTGGGCTACCGAAGGGCACATAACTTATAGTCAAAAGTTGAATATAGTAATGACCAGTCGCGATGGTACATAGTACAGTATAGCCGATTTCAATTAACAAAAAAGACCAGGCAAAAATGCAAAAGTGGAAAAACTGTTCCAGTGCTGCTGGTAAGAGGATAATCCGACGTATTTTGTGACGAGAAATCGAATGGTACAAACCGCGTTGCTCTCCGACCAATACTTGTTGCTGTAGCGACAATAAAATGATCATTGATGTCCTAATCACGTGCCCAGCAACGGCTCTTACTCCACTGAAACCAGGGAAATTTGCAATTCTTCAACAACTGCCGATGCCTGGCCCAATTCCGCATCTTTTGGCACCTTAATGATGTGGGTCAGTGTTCAGTTGTACTTTTTTACAGCCAGACTGTATCTAGTACCTTTTTTTTTTATGTACAAATGGTGTGCTTTTTCTACACGTAGATAAAGACATTGAGATTGTCTTGGACTTAGAAGTAAGACAATTGCTAGGTGAGTTAAATGGGCTTGGCCCAAAGATTTGACGTCTTCTGGGCTACCGAAGGGCACATAACTTATAGTCAAAAGTTGAATATAGTTATGACCAGTCGCGATGGTACATAGTACAGTGTAGCCGATTTCAATTAACAAAAAGACCAGGCAAAAATGCAAAAGTGGAAAAACTGTTCCAGTGCTGCTGGTAAGAGGATAATCCGACGTATTTTGTGAGGAGAAATCGAATGGTACAAACCGCGTTGCTCTCCGACCAATACTTTTTGCTGTAGCCACAATAAAATGATCATTGATGTCATAATCACTTGCAAAGCAACGGCTCTACTCCATGGAAACCAGGGAAATTTGCAATTTTTCAACAACTGCCGATGCTGGCCCAATTCCGCATCTTTTGGCACCTTATCAATGTGGGTCAGTGTTCAGTTGTACGTTTTACAGCAGACTGTATCTAGTACCTTGTGTTTTTTATGTACAAATGGTGTGCTTTTTCTACACGTAGATAAAGACATTGAGATTGTCTTGCACTTAGAAGTAAGACAATTGCTAGGTGAGTTAAATGGGCTTGGCCCAAAGATTTGACGTCTTCTGGGCTACCCAAGTGCACATAACTTATAGTCAAAAGTTGAATATAGTAATGACCAGTCGCGATGGTACATAGTACAGTGTAGCCGATTTCAATTAACAAAAAGACCAGGCAAAAATGCAAAAGTGGAAAAACTGTTCCAGTGCTGCTGGTAAGAGACTAATCCGACGTATTTTGTGAGGGAGAAATCGAATGGTACAAACCGCGTTGCTCTCCGACCAATACTTTTTGCTGTAGCGACAATAAAATGATCATTGATGTCATAATCACTTGCAAAGCAACGGCTCCTACTCCATGGAAACCAGGGAAATTTGCAATTTTTTCAACAGCTGCCGATGGCTGGCCCAAATGTGCATCTTTTGGCACCTTATTGATGTGGGTCAGTGTTCAATTGTACTTTTTACAGCAGACTGTATCTAGTACCTTGTGTTTTTTATGTACAAATGGTGTGGTTTTTCTACACATAGATAAAGACATTGAGATTGTCTTGGACTTAGAAGTAAGACAATTGCTGGGTGAGTTAAAATATGTTTGTCCCAAAGAATTGACGTCTTCTGGGCTACCGAAGGGCACATAACTTATAGTCAAAAGTTGAATATAGTAATGACTAGTCGCGATGGTACATAGTACAGTGTAGCCGATTTCAATTAACAAAAAGACCAGGCAAAAATGCAAAAGTGGAAAAAACTGTTCCAGTGCTGCTGGTTAGAGGCTAATCCGACGTATTTTTGTGACGAGAAATCGAATGGTATAAACCGCGTTGCTCTCCGTCCAATACGTTTCGCTGTAGCGACAATTGAATGAGCATTGATGTCATAATCACGTGCCCAGCAACGGCTCTTACTCCATGGAAACCAGGGAAATTTGCAATTTTTTCAACAACTGCCGATGGCTGGCCCAATTGTGCATCTTTTGGCACCTTATTGATGTGGGTCAGTGTTCAATTGTACTTTTTACAGCAGACTGTATCTAGTACCTTGTGTTTTTTATGTACAAATGGTGTGCTTTTTCTACACATAGATAAAGACATTGAGATTGTCTTAGACTTAGAAGTAAGACAATTGCTGAGTGAGTTAAATGGGCTTGGCCCAAAGATTTGACGTCTTATGGGCTACCGAAGGGCACATAACTTATAGTCAAAAGCTGAATATAGTAATGACCAGTCGCGATGGTGCATAGTACAGTGTAGCCGATTTCAATTAACAAAAAGACCAGGCAAAAATGCAAAAGTGGAAAAACTGTTCCAGTGCTGCTGGTAAGAAACTAATCCGACGTATTTTGTGACGAGAAATCGAATGGTGGAAACCGCGTTGCTCTCCGACCAATACTTTTGGCTGTAGCGACAATTGAATGATCATTGATGTCATAATCACGTGGCCAGCAACGGCTCTTACTCCATGGAAACCAGGAAAATTTGCAATTTTTCAACAACTGCCGATGCCTGGCCCAATTCCGCATCTTTTGGCACCTTATCAATGTGGGTCAGTGTTCAGTTGTACGTTTTACAGCAGACTGTATCTAGTACCTTGTGTTTTTTATGTACAAATGGTGTGCTTTTTCTACACGTAGATAAAGACATTGAGATTGTCTTGGACTTAGAAGTAAGACAATTGCTAGGTGAGTTAAATGGGCTTGGCCCAAAGATTTGACGTCTTCTGGGCTACCGAAGGGCACATAACTTATAGTCAAAAGTTGAATATAGTAATGACCAGTCGCGATGGTACATAGTACAGTGTAGCCGATTTCAATTAACAAAAAGACCAGGCAAAAGTGCAAAAGTGGAAAAACTGTTCCAGTGCTGCTGGTAAGAGGATAATCCGACGTATTTTGTGAGGAGAAATCGAATGGTACAAACCGCGTTGCTCTCCGACCAATACTTTTTGCTGTAGCGACAATAAAATGATCATTGATGTCATAATCACTTGCAAAGCAACGGCTCCTACTCCATGGAAACCAGGGAAATTTGCAATTTTTTCAACAGCTGCCGATGGCTGGCCCAAATGTGCATCTTTTGGCACCTTATTGATGTGGGTCAGTGTTCAATTGTACTTTTTACAGCAGACTGTATCTAGTACCTTGTGTTTTTTATGTACAAATGGTGTGGTTTTTCTACACATAGATAAAGACATTGAGATTGTCTTGGACTTAGAAGTAAGACAATTGCTGGGTGAGTTAAAATATGTTTGTCCCAAAGAATTGACGTCTTCTGGGCTACCGAAGGGCACATAACTTATAGTCAAAAGTTGAATATAGTAATGACTAGTCGCGATGGTACATAGTACAGTGTAGCCGATTTCAATTAACAAAAAGACCAGGCAAAAATGCAAAAGTGGAAAAACTGTTCCAGTGCTGCTGGTTAGAGGCTAATCCGACGTATTTTGTGACGAGAAATCGAATGGTATAAACCGCGTTGCTCTCCGTCCAATACGTTTCGCTGTAGCGACAATTGAATGAGCATTGATGTCATAATCACGTGCCCAGCAACGGCTCTTACTCTATGGAAACCAGGGAAATTTGCAATTTTTTCAACAACTGCCGATGGCTGGCCCAATTGTGCATCTTTTGGCACCTTATTGATGTGGGTCAGTGTTCAATTGTACTTTTTACAGCAGACTGTATGTAGTACCTTGTGTTTTTTATGTACAAATGGTGTGCTTTTTCTACACATAGATAAAGACATTGAGATTGTCTTAGACTTAGAAGTAAGACAATTGCTGAGTGAGTTAAATGGGCTTGGCCCAAAGATTTGACGTCTTATGAGCTACCGAAGGGCACATAACTTATAGTCAAAAGCTGAATATAGTAATGACCAGTCGCGATGGTGCATAGTACAGTGTAGCCGATTTCAATTAACAAAAAGACCAGGCAAAAATGCAAAAGTGGAAAAATTGTTCCAGTGCTGCTGGTAAGAAACTAATCCGACGTATTTTGTGAAGAGAAATCGAATGGTGGAAACCGCGTTGCTCTCCGACCAATACTTTTGGCTGTAGCGACAATTGAATGATCATTGATGTCATAATCACGTGCCCAGCAACGGCTCTTACTCCATGGAAACCAGGAAAATTTGCAATTTTTCAACAACTGCCGATGCCTGGCCCAATTCCGCATCTTTTGGCACCTTATCAATGTGGGTCAGTGTTCAGTTGTACGTTTTACAGCAGACTGTATCTAGTACCTTGTGTTTTTTATGTACAAATGGTGTGCTTTTTCTACACGTAGATAAAGACATTGAGATTGTCTTGCACTTAGAAGTAAGACAATTGCTAGGTGAGTTAAATGGGCTTGGCCCAAAGATTTGACGTCTTCTGGGCTACCCAAGTGCACATAACTTATAGTCAAAAGTTGAATATAGTAATGACCAGTCGCGATGGTACATAGTACAGTGTAGCCGATTTCAATTAACAAAAAGACCAGGCAAAAATGCAAAAGTGGAAAAACTGTTCCAGTGCTGCTGGTAAGAGACTAATCCGACGTATTTTGTGAGGAGAAATCGAATGGTACAAACCGCGTTGCTCTCCGACCAATACTTTTTGCTGTAGCGACAATAAAATGATCATTGATGTCATAATCACTTGCAAAGCAACGGCTCCTACTCCATGGAAACCAGGGAAATTTGCAATTTTTTCAACAGCTGCCGATGGCTGGCCCAAATGTGCATCTTTTGGCACCTTATTGATGTGGGTCAGTGTTCAATTGTACTTTTTACAGCAGACTGTATCTAGTACCTTGTGTTTTTTATGTACAAATGGTGTGGTTTTTCTACACATAGATAAAGACATTGAGATTGTCTTGGACTTAGAAGTAAGACAATTGCTGGGTGAGTTAAAATATGTTTGTCCCAAAGAATTGACGTCTTCTGGGCTACCGAAGGGCACATAACTTATAGTCAAAAGTTGAATATAGTAATGACTAGTCGCGATGGTACATAGTACAGTGTAGCCGATTTCAATTAACAAAAAGACCAGGCAAAAATGCAAAAGTGGAAAAACTGTTCCAGTGCTGCTGGTTAGAGGCTAATCCGACGTATTTTGTGACGAGAAATCGAATGGTATAAACCGCGTCGCTCTCCGTCCAATACGTTTCGCTGTAGCGACAATTGAATGAGCATTGATGTCATAATCACGTGCCCAGCAACGGCTCTTACTCCATGGAAACCAGGGAAATTTGCAATTTTTTCAACAACTGCCGATGGCTGGCCCAATTGTGCATCTTTTGGCACCTTATTGATGTGGGTCAGTGTTCAATTGTACTTTTTACAGCAGACTGTATCTAGTACCTTGTGTTTTTTATGTACAAATGGTGTGCTTTTTCTACACATAGATAAAGACATTGAGATTGTCTTAGACTTAGAAGTAAGACAATTGCTGAGTGAGTTAAATGGGCTTGGCCCAAAGATTTGACGTCTTATGGGCTACCGAAGGGCACATAACTTATAGTCAAAAGCTGAATATAGTAATGACCAGTCGCGATGGTGCATAGTACAGTGTAGCCGATTTCAATTAACAAAAAGACCAGGCAAAAATGCAAAAGTGGAAAAATTGTTCCAGTGCTGCTGGTAAGAAACTAATCCGACGTATTTTGTGACGAGAAATCGAATGGTGGAAACCGCGTTGCTCTCCGACCAATACTTTTGGCTGTAGCGACAATTGAATGATCATTGATGTCATAATCACGTGCCCAGCAACGGCTCTTACTCCATGGAAACCAGGAAAATTTGCAATTTTTCAACAACTGCCGATGCCTGGCCCAATTCCGCATCTTTTGGCACCTTATCAATGTGGGTCAGTGTTCAGTTGTACGTTTTACAGCAGACTGTATCTAGTACCTTGTGTTTTTTATGTACAAATGGTGTGCTTTTTCTACACGTAGATAAAGACATTGAGATTGTCTTGCACTTAGAAGTAAGACAATTGCTAGGTGAGTTAAATGGGCTTGGCCCAAAGATTTGACGTCTTCTGGGCTACCCAAGTGCACATAACTTATAGTCAAAAGTTGAATATAGTAATGACCAGTCGCGATGGTACATAGTACAGTGTAGCCGATTTCAATTAACAAAAAGACCAGGCAAAAATGCAAAAGTGGAAAAACTGTTCCAGTGCTGCTGGTAAGAGACTAATCCGACGTATTTTGTGACGAGAAATCGAATGGTACAAACCGCGTTGCTCTCCGAACAATACTTTTTGCTGTAGAGACAATAAAATGATCATTTATGTCATAATCACGTGCCTAGCAACGGCTCTTACTCCATGGAAACCAGGGAAATTTGCAATTTTTTAACAACTGCCGATGCCTGTCCCAATTCCGCATCTTTTGGCACCTTAATGATGTGAGTCAGTGTTCAATTGTACTTTTTACAGCAGACTGTATCAAGTACCTTGTGTTTTTTATGTACAAAAGGTGTGGTTTTTCTACAGGTAAATAAAGACATTGAGATTGTCTTGGGCTTAGAAGTAAGACAATTGCTGGGTAAGTGTTAAATGGGCTTGGCTCAAAGATTTGACGTCTTCTGGGCTACCGAAGGGCACATAACTGATAGTCAAAAGTTGAATATAGTAATAACCAGTCGCGATGGTGCATAGTACAGTGTAGCCGATTTCAATTAACAAAAAGACCAGGTAAAAATGCAAAAGTGGAAAAACTGTTCCAGTGCTGCTGGTAACAGACTAATCCGACGTATTTTGTGACGAGAAATCGAATGGTGGAAACCGCGTTGCTCTCCGACCAATACTTTTGGCTGTAGAGACAATTGAATGATCATTGATGTCATAATCACGTGCCCAGCAACGGCTCTTACTCCATGGAAACCAGGGAAATTTGCCATTTTTTTTAAAAGCTGCCGATGCCTGGCCAAAGTCCGCATCTTTTGGCACCTTATTGATGTGGGTCAGTGTTCAATTGTACTTTTTACAGCAGACTGTAACTGGTAGCTTGTGTTTTTTTTGTACAAATGGCGTTCTTTTTCTACACATAGATAAAGATATTGAGATTGTCTTGGACTTAGAAGTAAGACAACTGCTGGGTGAGTTAAATGGGCTTGGCCCAAAGATTTGACATCTTCTGGGCTACCGAAGGGCACATAACTTATAGTCAAAAGTTGAATATAGTAATGACCAGTCGCGATGGTGCATAGTACAGTGTAGCCGATTTCAATTAACAAAAAGACCAGGCAAAAATGCAAAAGTGGAAAAACTGTTCCAGTGCTGCTGGTAAGAGACTAATCCGACGTATTTTGTGACGAGAAAATCAAATGGTGCAAACCGCGTTGCTCTCCGACCAATACTTTTGGCTGTAGCGACAATTAAATGATCATTGATGTCATAATCACGTGTCCAGCAACGGCTCTTACTCCATGGAAACCAGGGAATTTTGCAATTTTTTCAACAGCTGCCGATGGCTGGACAATTGTGCATCTTTTGGCACCTTATTGATGTGGGTCAGTGTTCAATTGTACTTTTTACAGCAGACTGTATCTAGTACCTTGTGTTTTTTATGTTCAAATGGTGTGCTTTTTCTACACATAGATAAAGACATTGAGATTGTCTTGGACATAGAAGTAAGACTCTTACTGGGTGAGTTAAATGGGCTTGGCCCAAAGATTTGACGTCTTCTGGGCTACCGAAGGGAACATAACTTATAGTCAAAAGTTGAATATAGTAATGACCAGTCGCGATGGTGCATAGAACAGTGTAGCCGATTTCAATTAACAAAAAGACCAGGCAAAAATGCAAAAGTGGAAAAACTGTTCCAGTGCTGCTGGTAAGAGGATAATCCGACGTATTTTGTGACGAGAAATCGATTGGTACAAACCGCGTTGCTCTCCGACCAATACTTTTGGCTGTAGCGACAATTGAATGATCATCGATGTCATAATCACTTGCCCAGCAACGGCTCTTACTCCATGGAAACCAGGGAAATTTGCAATTTTTTCAACAGCTGCCGATGGCTGGCCCAATTGTGCATCTTTTGGCACCTTATTGATGTGAGTCAGTGTTCAATTGTACTTTTTACAGCAGACTGTATCTAGTACCTTGTGTTTTTTATGTACAAATGGTGTGGGTTTTTCTACACATAGATAAAGACATTGAGATTGTCTTGGACTTAGAAGTAAGACAATTGCTGGGTGAGTTAAATGGGCTTGGCCCAAAGATTTGACGTCTTCTGGGCTACCGAAGGGCACATAACTTATAGTCAAAAGTTGAATATAGTAATGACCAGTCGCGATGGTGCATAGTACAGTGTAGCCGATTTCAATTAACAAAAAGACCAGGCAAAAATGCAAAAGTGGAAAAACTGATCCAGTGCTGCTGGTAAGAGACTAATCCGACGTATTTTGTGACGAGAAATCGAATGGTGGAAACCGCGTTGCTCTCCGACCAATAATTGTGGCTGTAGCGACAATTGAATGATCATTGATGTCATAATCACGTGCCCAGCAACGGCTCTTGCTCCATTTAAACCAGGAAAATTTGCAAATTTTCAACAACTGCCGATGCCTGGCCCAGGTCCGCACCTTTTGGCACCTTATTGATGTGGGTCAGTGTTTAATTGTACTTTTTACAGCAGACTGTATCTAGTACCTTGTGTTTTTTATGTACAAATGGTGTTCTTTTTCTACACGTAGATAAAGACATTGAGATTGTCTTGGACCTAGAAGTAAGACAATTGCTGGGTGAGTTAAATGGGCTTGGCCCAAAGATTTGACGTCTTCTGGGCTACCGAAGGGCACATAACTTATAGTCAAAAGTTGAATATAGTAATGACCAGTCGCGATGGTGCATAGTACAGTGTAGCCGATTTCAATTAACAAAAAGACCAGGCAAAAATGCAAAAGTGGAAAAACTGTTCCAGTGCTGCTGGTAAGAGACTAATACGACGTATTTTGTAACGAGAAATCGAATGGTACAAACCGCGTTGCTCTCCGACCAATACTTGTGGCTGTAGCGACAATTGAATGATCATTGATGTCATAATCACGTGCCCAGCAACGGCTCTTGCTCCATTTAAACCAGGAAAATTTGCAAATTTTCAACAACTGCCGATGCCTGGCCCAGGTCCGCACCTTTTGGCACCTTATTGATGTGGGTCAGTGTTTAATTGTACTTTTTACAGCAGACTGTATCTAGTACCTTGTGTTTTTTATGTACAAATGGTGTTCTTTTTCTACACGTAGATAAAGACATTGAGATTGTCTTGGACCTAGAAGTAAGACAATTGCTGGGTGAGTTAAATGGGCTTGGCCCAAAGATTTGACGTCTTCTGGGCTACCGAAGGGCACATAACTTATAGTCAAAAGTTGAATATAGTAATGACCAGTCGCGATGGTGCATAGTACAGTGTAGCCGATTTCAATTAACAAAAAGACCAGGCAAAAATGCAAAAGTGGAAAAACTGTTCCAGTGCTGCTGGTAAGAGACTAATACGACGTATTTTGTAACGAGAAATCGAATGGTACAAACCGCGTTGCTCTCCGACCAATACTTGTGGCTGTAGCGACAATTGAATGATCATTGATGTCATAATCACGTGCCCAGCAACGGCTCTTACTCCATTTAAATCAGGAAAATTTGCAATTTTTCAACAACTGCCCATGCCTGGCCCAATTCCGCATCTTTTGGCACCTTATTGATGTGGGTCAGTGTTCAGTTGTACTTTTTACAGCAGACTGTATCTGGTACCTTGTGTTTTTTATGTACAAATGGTGTTCTTTTTCTACACGTAGATAAAGACATTGAGATTGTCTTGGACTTAGAAGTAAGACAATTGCTGGGTGAGTTAAATGGGCTTGGCCCAAAGATTTGACCTCTTCTGGGCTACGGATGAGCACACAACTTATAGTCAAAAGTTGAATATAGTAATGACCAGTCGCGATGGTGCATAGTACAGTGTAGCCGATTTCAATTAACAAAAAGACCAGGCAAAAATGCAAAAGTGGAAAAACTGTTCCAGTGCTGCTGGTAAGAAACTAATCCGACGTATTTTGTGACGAGAAATCGAATGGTGCAAACCGCGTTGCTCTCCGACCAATACTTTTCGTTGTAGCGACAATTGAATGATCATTGATATCATAATCACTTGCCCAGCAACGGCTCTTACTCCATGGAAACCAGGAAAATTTGCAATTTTTTAACAGCCGCCGATGCCTGGCCCAAATCCGCATCTTTTGGCACCTTATTGATGTGGGTCAGTGTTTAATTGTACTTTTTACAGCAGACTGTATCTAGTACCTTGTGTTTTTTAATGTACAAATGGTGTTCTTTTTCTACACGTAGATAAAGACATTGAGATTGTCTTCGACTTAGAAGTAAGACAATTGCTGGGTGAGTTAAATGGGCTTAGCCCAAAGATTTGACATCTTCTGGGCTACCGAAGGGCACATAACTTATAGTCAAAAGTTGAATATAGTAATGACCAGTCGCGATGGTGCATAGTACAGTGTAGCCGATTTCAATTAACAAAAAGACCAGGCAAAAATGCAAAAGTGGAAAAACTGTTCCAGTGCTGCTGGTAAGAGACTAATCCGACGTATTTTGTGACGAGAAATCGAATGGTGGAAACCGCGTTGCTCTCCGACCAATACTTTTGGCTGCAGCGACAATTAAATGATCACTGATGACATAATCACGTGTCCAGCAACGGCTCTTACTCCATGGAAACCAGGGAAATTTGCAATTTTTTAACAACTGCCGATGCCTGTCCCAATTCCGCATCTTTTGGCACCTTAATGATGTGAGTCAGTGTTCAATTGTACTTTTTACAGCAGACTGTATCAAGTACCTTGTGTTTTTTATGTACAAAAGGTGTGGTTTTTCTACAGGTAAATAAAGACATTGAGATTGTCTTGGGCTTAGAAGTAAGACAATTGCTGGGTAAGTGTTAAATGGGCTTGGCTCAAAGATTTGACGTCTTCTGGGCTACCGAAGGGCACATAACTTATAGTCAAAAGTTGAATATAGTAATGACCAGTCGCGATGGTGCACAGTACAGTGTAGCCGATTTCAATTAACAAAAAGACCAGGCAAAAATGCAAAAGTGGAAAAACTGTTCCAGTGCTGCTGGTAAGAGACTAATCCGACATATTTTGTGACGAGAAATCGAATGGTGGAAACCGCGTTGTTCTCCGACCAATACTTGTGGCTGTAGCGGCAATTGAATGAGCATTGATGTCATAATCAGGTGTCCAGCAACGGCTCTTACTCCTTGGAAACCAGGAAAATCTGCAATTTTTCAACAACTCCCGATGCCTGGCCCAATTCCGCATCTTTTGGCACCTTATTGATGTGGGTCAGTGTTCAGTTGTACGTTTTACAGCAGACTGTATCAAGTACCTTGTGTTTTTTATGTACAAATGGTGTGCTTTCTCTACACGTAGATAAAGACATTGAGATTTTTTTGGACTTAGAAGTAAGACAATTGCTGGGTGAGGTAAATGAGCTTGGCCCAAAGATTTGACGTCTTCTGGGCTACCCAAGGGCACATAACTTATAGTCAAAAGTTGAATATAGTAATGACCAGTCGCGATGGTGCATACTACAATGTAGCCGATTTCAATTAACAAAAAGACCAGGCAAAAATGCAAAAGTGGAAAAACTGTTCCAGTGCTGCTGGTAAGAGACTAATCCGACGTATTTTGTGACGAGAAATCGAATGGTGGAAACCGCGTTGCTCTCCGACCAATACTTGTGGCTGTAGCGACAATTGAATGATCATTGATGTCATAATCACGTGCCCAGCAACGGCTCTTACTTAATGGAAACCAGGGAAACTTGCAATTTTTGAACAGCTGCCGATGCCTGGCGCAGATCCGCATCTTTTGGCACCTTAATGATGTGGGTCAGTGTTCAATTGTACTTTTGACAGCAGACTGTATCTAGTACCTTGTGTTTTTTATGTGTATATGGTGTGGTTTTTCTACACATAGATAAAGACATTGAGATTGTCTTGGACTTAGAAGTAAGACAATTGCTGGGTGCGTTAAATGGGCTTGGCCCAAAGATTTGACATCTTCTGGGCTACCGAAGGGCACATAACTTATAGTCAAAAGTTGAATACAGTAATGACCAGTCGCGATGGTGCATAGTACAGTGTAGCCGATTTCAATTAACAAAAGAACCAGGCAAAAATGCAAAAGTGGAAAAACTGTTCCAGTGCTGCTGGTAAGAGACTAATGCGACGTATTTTGTGACGAGAAATCGAATGGTGGAAACCGCGTTGTTCTCCGACCAATACTTTTGGCTGTAGCGACAATTGAATGATCATTGATGTCATAATCACTTGCCCAGCAACGGCACTTACTCCATGGAAACCAGGGAAATTTGCAATTTTTTCAACAGCTGCCCATGCCTGGCCTAATTCTGCATCTTTTGGCACCCTAATGATGTGGGTCAGTGTTCAATTGTACTTTTTACAGCAGACTGTATCTAGTACCTTGTGTTTTTTATGTACAAATGGTGTGCTTGTTCTACACATAGATAAAGACATTGAGATTGTCTTGTACTTAGAAGTAAGACAATTGCTGGGTGAGTTAAATGGGCTTGGCCCAAAGATTTGACATCTTCTGGGCTACCGAAGGGCACATAACTTATAGTCAAAAGATGAATATAGTAATGACCAGTTGCGATAGTACATAGTACAGTGTAGCCGATTTCAATTAACAAAAAGACCAGGCAAAAATGCAAAGTGGAAAAACTGTTCCAGTGCTGCTGGTAAGAGTCTAATCCGACGTATTTTGTGACGAGAAATCGTATGGTGGAAACCGCGTTGCAAGAAGTAAGACAATTGTTGGGTGAGTTAAATGGGCTTGGCCCAAAGATTTGACATTTTCTGGGCTACCGAAGGGCACATAACTTATAGTCAAAAGTTGAATATAGTAATGACCAGTCGCGATGGTCCATAGTACAATGTAGCCGATTTCAATTAACAAAAAGACCAGGCAAAAATGCAAAGTGGAAAAACTGTTCCAGTGCTGCTGGTAAGAGACTAATCCGACGTATTTTGTGACAAGAAATCGAATGGTGGAAACCGCGTTGCCCTCCGACCAATACTCGTGGCTGTAGCGACAATTGAATAATCACTGATGTCATAATCACGTGCCCAGCAACGGCTCTTGCTCCATGGAAACCAGGGAAATTTGCAATGTTTCAACAACTGCCGATTCCTGGCCCAATTCCGCATCTTTTGGCACCTTAATGATGTGGGTCAGTGTTCAATTGTACTTTTTACAGCAGACTGTATCTAGTACCTTTTGTTTTTTATGTACAAATGGTGTGCTTTTTCTACACGTAGATAAAGACATTGAGATTGTCTTTGACTTAGAAGTAAGACAATTGCTGGGTGAGTTAAATGGGCTTGGCCCAAAGATTTGACATCTTCTGGGCTACCGAAGGGCACATAACTTATAGTCAAAAGTTAAATATAGTAATGACCAGTCGCAATGGTACATAGTACAGTGTAGCCGATTTCAATTAACAAAAAGACCAGGCAAAAATGCAAAAGTGGAAAAACTGTTTCAGTGCTGCTGGTAAGAGACTAATCCGACGTATTTTGTGACGAGAAATCGAATGGTGCAAACCGCGTTGCTCTCCGACCAATACTTTTGGCTGTAGTGAAAATTGAATAATCATTAATGTCATAATCACGTGCCCAGCAACGGCTCTTACTCCATGGAAACCAGGGAAATTTGCAATGTTTCAACAGCTGCCGATCCCTGACCCAATTCCGCATCTTTTGGCACCTTAATGATGTGGATCAGTGTTTAGTTGTACTTTTTACAGCAGACTGTATCAAGTACCTTGTGTTTTTTATGTACAAAGGGTTTGGTTTTTCTACACGTAGAAAAAGACATTGAGATTTTCTTGCACTTAGAAGTAAGACAATTGCTGGGTGAGTTAAATGGGCTTAGCCCAAAGATTTGACATCTTCTGGGCTACCGAAGGGCACATAACTTATAGTCAAAAGTTGAATATAGTAATGACCAGTCGCGATGGTGCATAGTACAGTGTAGCCGATTTCAATTAACAAAAAGACCGGGCAAAAATGCAAAAGTGGAAAAACTGTTCCAGTGTTGCTGGTAAGAGACTAATCCGACGTATTTTGTGAGGAGAAATCGAATGGTGGAAACCGCGTTGCTCTCCGACCAATACTTGTGGCTGTAGCGACAATTGAAAGATCACTGATATCATAATCACTTGCCCAGCAACGGCTCTTACTCCATGGAAAGAAGGAAAATTTGCAATTTTTCAACAGCTGCCGATGCCTGGCCCAATTCCGCATCTTTTGGCACCTTATTGATGTGGGTCAGTGTTTAGTTGTACTTTTTACAGCAGACTGTATCAAGTACCTTGTGTTTTTTATGTACAAATGGTCTGGTTTTTCTACACGTAGATAAAGACATTGAGATTGTCTTGGACTTAGAAGTATGACAATTGCTGGGTGAGTTAAATGGGCTTAGCCCAAAGATTTGACGTCTGCTCGGCTACCAAAGGGCACATAACTTATAGTCAAAAGTTGAATATAGTAATGACCAGTCGCGATAGTACAGAGTACAGTGTAGCCGATTTCAATTAACAAAAAGACCAGGCAAAAATGCAAAAGTGGAAAAAATGTCCCAGTGCTGCTGGTGAGAGGCTAATCCGACGTATTTCGTAACGACAAATCGAATGGCGTAAACCGCGTTGCTCTCCGACCAATACTTTTGGCTGTAGTGACAATTGAATGATCATTGATGTCATAATCACGAAATCGAATGGTACAATCCGCGTTGCTCTCCGACCAATACTTTTGGCTGTAGCGACAATTGAATAATCATTGATATCATAGTCACGTGCCCAGCAACGGCTCTTACTCCATGGAAACAAGGAAAATTTGCAATTTTTCAACAGCTGCCGATGCCTGGCCCAATTCCGCATCTTTTGGCACCTTATTGATGTGGGTCAGTGTTTAGTTGTACTTTTTACAGCAGACTGTATCAAGTACCTTGTGTTTTTTATGTACAAATGGTCTGGTTTTCCTACACGTAGATAAAGACATTGAGATTGTCTTCGACTTAGAAGTATGACAATTGCTGGGTGAGGTAAATGGGCTTAGCCCAAAGATTTGACGTCTGCTGGGCTACCGAAGGGCACATAACTTATAGTCAAAAGTTGAATATAGTAATGACGAATCGTGATGGTACAGAGTACAGTGTAGCCGATTTCAATTAACAATTACCAGGCAAAAATGCAAAAGTGGAAAAACTCTTCCAGTGCTGCTGGTAAGAGGCTAATCCGACGTATTTTGTGACGAGAAATCAAATAGTGCAAACCGCGTTGCTCTCCGACCAATACTTTTGGCTGTAGTGACAATTGAATGATCATTGATGTCATAATCACGTGCCCAGCAACGGCTCTTACTTTATGGAAACCAGGGAAATTTGCAAATTTTTCAACAGCTGCTGATGCCTGGCTCAATTCCGCTTCTTTTGGCACCTTATTAATGTGTGTCTGTGGTCAGTTGTACTTTTTACAGCAGACTGTATCAAGTACCTTTTGTTTTTTATGTACAAATGGTGTTCTTTTTCTACACGTAGATAAAGACATTGAGATTGTCTTGGACTTAGAAGTAAGACAATTGCTGGGTGAGTTAAATGGGCTTAGCCCAAACATTTGACGTCTTCTGGGCTACGAAGGGCACATAACTTATAGTCAAAAGTTGAATATAGTAATGACCAGTCGCGATGGTACATAGTACAGTGTAGCCGATTTCAATTAACAAAAGACCGGACAAAAATGCAAAAGTGGAAAAACTGTTCCAGTGCTGCTGGAAAGAGGCTAATCCGACGTATTTTGTGACGAGAAACCGAATGGTGCAAACCGCGTTGCTCTCCGACCAATACTTTTGGCTGTAGTGAAAATTGAATAATCATTAATGTCATAATCACGTGCCCAGCAACGGCTCTTACTCCATTGGAAACCAGGGAAATTTGCAATTTTTCAACAGCTGCCGATGCCTGGCTCAATTCCGCATCTTTTGGCACATTAATGATGTGGATCAGTGTTTAGTTGTACTTTTTACAGCAGACTGTATCAAGTACCTTGTGTTTTTTATGTACAAAGGGTCTGGTTTTTCTACACGTAGAAAAAGACATTGAGATTGTCTTGCACTTAGAAGTAAGACAATTGCTGGGTGAGTTTAAATGCGCTTTGCCAAAAGAGTTGACGTCTTCTGGGCTACCGAAGGGCACATAACTTATAGTCAAAAGTTGAATATAGTAATGACCAATCGTGATGGTACAGAGTACAGTGTAGCCGATTTCAATTAACAATTACCAGGCAAAAATGCAAAAGTGGAAAAAACTGTTCCAGTGCTGCGGTAAGAGGCTAATCCGACGTATTTGTGACGAGAAATCAAATGGTGCAAACCGCGTTGCTCTCCGACCAATACTTTTGGCTGTAGTGACAATTGAATGATCATTGATGTCATAATCACGTGCACAGCAACGGCTCTTATTCCATGGAAACCAGGGAAATTAGCAATTTTTCAACAGCTGCCGATGCCTGGCCCAATTCCGCATCTTTTGAACCTTATTGATGTGGGTCAGTCTTTAGTTGTACTTTTTACAGCAGACTGTATAAAGTACCTTGTTTTTTTTTTATATACAAATGCTGTGGGTTTTTCTACACGTAAATAAAGACATTGAGATTGTCTTCGACTTAGAAGTAAGACAATTGCTGGGTGAGGTAAATGGGCTTGGCCCAAAGATTTGACGTCTTCTGGGCTACCGAAGGGCACATAACTTATAGTTAAAAGTTGAATATAGTAATGACCAGTCGCGATGGTACATAGTACAGTGTAGCCGATTTCAATTAACAAAAAGACCAGGCAAAAATGCAAAAGTGGAAAAAATGTTCCAGTGTTGCTGGCAAGAGGCTAATCCGACGTATTTTGTGACGAGAAATCCAATGGTGCCAACCGCGTTTCTCTCCGACCAATACTTTTGGCTGTAGCGACAATTGAATGATCATTTATGTCATAATCACGTGCCCAGCAACGGCTCTTACTCCATGGAAACCAGGGAAATTTGCAATATTTCACCAGCTGCCGATGCCTGACCCAATTCCGCATCTTTTGGCACCTTATAAATGTGGATCAGTGTTTAGTTGTACTTTTTACAGCAGACTATATCAAGTACCTTGTGTTTTTTATGTACAAATGGTGTGCTTTTTCTACACGTAAATAAAGACATTAAGTTTGTCTTGGACTTAGAAGTAAGACAATTGCTGGGTGAGGTAAATGGGCTTGGCCCAAAGATTTGACATCTTCTGGGCTACCGAAGGGCACATAACTTATAGTTAAAAGTTGAATATAGTAATGACCAGTCGCGATGGTACATAGTACAGTGTAGCCGATTTCAATTAACAAAAAGACCGGGAAAAAATGCAAAAGTGGAAAAACTGTTTCAGTGCTGCTGGTAAGAGGCTAATCCGACGTATTTTGTGACGAGAAATCGAATGGTACCAACTGCGTTGCTCTCCGACCAAAACTTTTGGCTGTAGTGACAATTGAATGATTATTGATGTCATAATCACGTGCCCAGCAACGGTTCTTTCTCCATGGAAACCAGGGAAATTTGCAATTTTTCAACAGCTGCCGATGCCTGGCCCAATTCCGCATCTTTTGGCACCTTATTGATGTGGGTCAGTGTTTAGTTGTACTTTTTACAGCAGACTGTATCAAGTACCTTGTGTTTTTTATGTACAAATGGTCTGGTTTTTCTACACGTAGATAAAGACATTGAGATTGTCTTCGACTTAGAAGTATGACAATTGCTGGGTGAGTTAAATGGGCTTAGCCCAAAGATTTGACGTCTTCTGGGCTACCGAAGGGCACATAACTTATAGTCAAAAGTTGAATATAGTAATGACCAGTCGCGATGGTACATAGTACAGTGTAGCCGATTTCAATTAACAAAAAGACCGGGCAAAAATGCAAAAGTGGAAAAAATGTTCCAGTGTTGCTGGCAAGAGACTAATCCGACGTATTTTGTGACGAGAAATCGAATGGTGCCAACCGCGTTTCTCTCCGACCAATACTTTTGGCTGTAGCGACAATTGAATGATCATTGATGTCCTAATGACGTGCCCAGCAACGGCTCTTACTCCATGGAAACCAGGGAAATTTGCAATTTTTCAACAGCTGCCGATGCCTGACCCAATTCCGCATCTTTTGGCACCTTATAAATGTGGATCAGTGTTTAGTTGTACTTTTTACAGCAGACTATATCAAGTACCTAGTGTTTTTTATGTACAAATGGTGTGCTTTTTTTATACATGTAGATAAAGACATTGAGATTGTCTTGGACTTAGAAGTAAGACAATTGCTGGGTGAGTTAAATGGGCTTAGCCCAAAGATTTGACATCTTTCGGGCTACCAAAGGGCACATAACTTATAGTCAAAAGTTGAATATAGTAATGACCAGTCGCGATGGTACATAGTACAGTGTAGCCGATTTCAATTAACAAAAAGACCAGGCAAAAATGCAAAAGTGCAAAAAATGTCCCAGTGCTGCTGGTGAGAGGCTAATCCGACGTATTTTGTAACGACAAATCGAATGGTGCAAACCGCGCTGCTCTCCGACCAATACTTTTGGCTGTAGTGACAATTGAATGATCATTGATGTCATAATCACGTGCCCAGCAACGGCTCTTACTCCATGGAAACCAGGGAAATTTGCAATTTTTCAACAGCTGCTGATGCCTGGCTCAATTCCGCTTCTTTTGGCACCTTATTAATGTGTGTCTGTGGTCAGTTGTACTTTTTACAGCAGACTGTATCAAGTACCTTTTGTTTTTTATGTACAAATGGTGTGGGTTTTTCTACACGTAGATAAAGACATTGAGATTGTCTTGGACTTAGAAGTAAGACAATTGCTGGGTGAGTTAAATGGGCTTAGCCCAAACATTTGACGTCTTCTGGGCTACCGAAGGGCACATAACTTATAGTCAAAAGTTGAATATAGTAATGACCAGTCGCGATAGTACATAGTACAGTGTAGCCGATTTCAATTAACGAAAAGACCGGCCAAAAATGCAAAAGTGGAAAAACTGTTCCAGTGCTGCTGGAAAGAGGCTAATCCGACGTATTTTGTGACGAGAAACCGAATGGTGCAAACCGCGTTGCTCTCCGACCAATACTTTTGGCTGTAGTGAAAATTGAATAATCATTAATGTCATAATCACGTGCCCAGCAACGGCTCTTACTCCATGGAAACCAGGGAAATTTGCAATTTTTCAACAGCTGCCGATCCCTGACCCAATTCCGCATCTTTTGGCACATTAATGATGTGGATCAGTGTTTAGTTGTACTTTTTACAGCAGACTGTATCAAGTACCTTGTGTTTTTTATGTACAAAGGGTCTGGTTTTTCTACACGTAGAAAAAGACATTGAGATTGTCTTGCACTTAGAAGTAAGACAATTGCTGGGTGAGTTAAATGCGCTTTGCCAAAAGAGTTGACGTCTTCTGGGCTACCGAAGGGCACATAACTTATAGTCAAAAGTTGAATATAGTAATGACCAATCGTGATGGTACAGAGTACAGTGTAGCCGATTTCAATTAACAATTACCAGGCAAAAATGCAAAAGTGGAAAAACTGTTCCAGTGCTGCGGGTAAGAGGCTAATCCGACGTATTTTGTGACGAGAAATCAAATGGTGCAAACCGCGTTGCTCTCCGACCAATACTTTTGGCTGTAGTGACAATTGAATGATCATTGATGTCATAATCACGTGCCCAGCAACGGCTCTTATTCCAGGGAAACCAGGGAAATTAGCAATTTTTCAACAGCTGCCGATGCCTGGCCCAATTCCGCATCTTTTGGCACCTTATTGATGTGGGTCAGTGTTTAGTTGTACTTTTTTACAGCAGACTGTATCAAGTACCTTGTGTTTTTTATGTACACCGAAGCTACCGAAGGGCACATAACTTATAGTCAAAAGTTGAATATAGTAATGACCAGTCGCGATGGTACATAGTACAGTGTAGCCGATTTCAATTAACAAAAAGACCGGGCAAAATGCAAAAGTGGAAAAAATGTTCCAGTGTTGCTGGCAAGAGGCTAATCCGACGTATTTGTGACGAGAAATCGAATGGTGCCAACCGCGTTTCTCTCCGACCAATACTTTTGGCTGTAGCGACAATTGAATGATCATTGATGTCCTAATGACGTGCCCAGCAACGGCTCTTACTCCATGGAAACCAGGGAAATTTGCAATTTTTCACCAGCTGCCGATGCCTGACCCAATTCCGCATCTTTTGGCACCTTATAAATGTGGATCAGTGTTTAGTTGTACTTTTTACAGCAGACTATATGAAGTACCTAGTGTTTTTTATGTACAAATGGTGTGCTTTTTTTATACATGTAGATAAAGACATTGAGATTGTCTTGGACTTAGAAGTAAGACAATTGCTGGGTGAGTTAAATGGGCTTAGCCCAAAGATTTGACATCTTCCGGGCTACCAAAGGGCACATAACTTATAGTCAAAAGTTGAATATAGTAATGACCAGTCGCGATGGTACATAGTACAGTGTAGCCGATTTCAATTAACAAAAAGACCAGGCAAAAAATGCAAAAGTGCAAAAAATGTCCCAGTGCTGCTGATGAGAGGCTAATCCGACGTATTTTGTAACGAGAAATCGAATGGTGCAAACCGCGCTGCTCTCCGACCAATACTTTTGGCTGTAGTGACAATTGAATGATCATTGATGTCATAATCACGTGCCCAGCAACGGCTCTTACACCATGCAAACCAGGGAAATTTGCAATTTTTCAACAGCTGCTGATGCCTGGCTCAATTCCGCTTCTTTTGGCACCTTATTAATGTGTGTCTGTGGTCAGTTGTACTTTTTACAGCAGACTGTATCAAGTACCTTTTGTTTTTTATGTACAAAGGGTGTGGTTTTTCTACACGTAGATAAAGACATTGAGATTGTCTTGGACTTAGAAGTAAGACAATTGCTGGGTGAGTTAAATGGGCTTAGCTCAAACATTTGACGTCTTCTGGGCTACCGAAGGGCACATAACTTATAGTCAAAAGTTGAATATAGTAATGACCAGTCGCGATGGTACATAGTACAGTGTAGCCGATTTCAATTAACAAAAAGACCGGACAAAAATGCAAAAGTGGAAAAACTGTTCCAGTGCTGCTGGAAAGAGGCTAATCCGACGTATTTTGTGACGAGAAACCGAATGGTGCAAACCGCGTTGCTCTCCGACCAATACTTTTGGCTGTAGTGAAAATTGAATAATCATTAATGTCATAATCACGTGCCCAGCAACGGCTCTTACTCCATGGAAACCAGGGAAATTTGCAATTTTTCAACAGCTGCCGATCCCTGACCCAATTCCGCATCTTTTGGCACCTTAATGATGTGGATCAGTGTTTAGTTGTACTTTTTACAGCAGACTGTATCAAGTACCTTGTGTTTTTTATGTACAAAGGGTCTGGTTTTTCTACACGTAGAAAAAGACATTGAGATTGTCTTGCACTTAGAAGTAAGACAATTGCTGGGTGAGTTAAATGCGCTTTGCCAAAAGCTTTGAGGTCTTCTGGGCTACCGAAGGGCACATAACTTATAGTCAAAAGTTGAATATAGTAATGACCAATCGTGATGGTACAGAGTACAGTGTAGTCGATTTCAATTAACAATTACCAGGCAAAAATGCAAAAGTGGAAAAACTGTTCCAGTGCTGCGGGTAAGAGGCTAATCCGACGTATTTTGTGACGAGAAATCAAATGGTGCAAACCGCGTTGCTCTCCGACCAATACTTTTGGCTGTAGTGACAATTGAATGATCATTGATGTCATAATCACGTGCCCAGCAACGGCTCTTATTCCAGGGAAACCAGGGAAATTAGCAATTTTTCAACAGCTGCCGATGCCTGGCCCAATTCCGCATCTTTTGGCACCTTATTGATGTGGGTCAGTCTTTAGTTGTACTTTTTACAGCAGACTGTATAAAGTACCTTGTTTTTTTTTTATATACAAATGCTGTGGTTTTTCTACACGTAAATAAAGACATTGAGATTGTCTTCGACTTAGAAGTAAGACAATTGCTGGGTGAGGTAAATGGGCTTGGCCCAAAGATTTGACGTCTTCTGGGCTACCGAAGGGCACATAACTTATAGTTAAAAGTTGAATATAGTAATGACCAGTCGCGATGGTACATAGTACAGTGTAGCCGATTTCAATTAACAAAAAGACCAGGCAAAAATGCAAAAGTGGAAAAAATGTTCCAGTGTTGCTGGCAAGAGGCTAATCCGACGTATTTTGTGACGAGAAATCGAATGGTGCCAACCGCGTTTCTCTCCGACCAATACTTTTGGCTGTAGCGACAATTGAATGATCATTGATGTCCTAATGACGTGCCCAGCAACGGCTCTTACTCCATGGAAACCAGGGAAATTTGCAATTTTTCACCAGCTGCCGATGCCTGACCCAATTCCGCATCTTTTGGCACCTTATAAATGTGGATCAGTGTTTAGTTGTACTTTTTACAGCAGACTATATCAAGTACCTAGTGTTTTTTATGTACAAATGGTGTGCTTTTTTTATACATGTAGATAAAGACATTGAGATTGTCTTGGACTTAGAAGTAAGACAATTGCTGGGTGAGTTAAATGGGCTTAGCCCAAAGATTTGACATCTTCCGGGCTACCAAAGGGCACATAACTTATAGTCAAAAGTTGAATATAGTAATGACCAGTCGCGATGGTACATAGTACAGTGTAGCCGATTTCAATTAACAAAAAGATCAAGCAAAAATGCAAAAGTGGAAAGACTGTTCCAGTGCTGCTGGTAAGAGGCTAATCCGACGTATTTTGTGACGAGAAATCGAATGGTGCAATCCGCGTTTCTCTCCGACCAATACTTTTGGCTGTAGCGACAATTGAATGATCATTGATATCATAGTCACGTGCCCAGCAACGGCTCTTACTCCATGGAAACCAGGGAAATTTGCAATTTTTCAACAGCTGCCGATGCCTGGCCCAATTCAGCATGTTTTGGCACCTTATAAATGTGGGTCAGTGTTTAGTTGTACTTTTTACAGCAGACTGTATCAAGTACCTTGTGTTTTTTATGTACAAATGGTGTGGTTTTTCTACATGTAGATAAAGACATTGAGATTGTCTTGGACTTAGATGTAAGACAATTGCTGGGTGAGTTAAATGGGCTTAGCCCAAAGATTTGACATCTTCTGGGCTACCAAAGGGCACATAACTTATAGTCAAAAGTTAAATATAGTAATGACCAGTCGCGATGGTACATAGTACAGTGTAGCCGATTTCAATTAACAAAAGACCAGGCAAAAATGCAAAAGTGGAAAAACTGTTCCAGTGCTACTGGTAAGAGGCTAATCCGACGTATTTTGTGACGAGAAATCGAACGGTGCAATCCGCGTTGCTCTCCGACCAATACTTTTGGCTGTAGCGACAATTGAATGATCATTGATATCATAGTCACGTGCCCAGCAACGGCTCTTACTCCATGGAAAGAAGGAAAATTTGCAATTTTTCAACAGCTGCCGATGCCTGGCCCAATTCCGCATCTTTTGGCACCTTATTGATGTGGATCAGTGTTAGTTGTACTTTTTACAGCAGACTGTATCAAGTACCTTGTGTTTTTTATGTACAAATGGTGTGGTTTTTCTACACGTAGATAAAGACATTGAGATTGTCTTCGACTTAGAAGTATGACAATTGCCGGGTGAGTTAAATGGGCTTAGCCCAAAGATTTGACGTCTGCTGGGCTACCGAAGGGCACATAACTTATAGTCAAAAGTTGAATATAGTAATGACCAGTCGCGATAGTACATAGTACAGTGTAGCCGATTTCAATTAACAAAAAGACCAGGCAAAAGTGCAAAAGTGGAAAAAATGTCCCAGTGCTGCTGGTGAGAGGCTAATCCGACGTATTTTGTAACGACAAATCGAATGGTGCAAACCGCGTTGCTCTCCGACCAATACTTTTGGCTGTAGTGACAAATGAATGATCATTGATGTCATAATCACGTGCCCAGCAACGGCTCTTACTCCATGGAAACCAGGGAAATTAGCAATTTTTCAATAGCTGCCGATGCCTGGCTCAATTCCGCTTCTTTTGGCACCTTATTGATGTGGGTCTGTGGTCAGTTGTACTTTTTACAGCAGACTGTATCAAGTACCTTTTGTTTTTTATGTACAAATGGTGTGGTTTTTCTACACGTAGAAACAGACATTGAGATTGTCTTGGACTTAGAAGTAAGACAATTGCTGGGTGAGTTAAATGGGCTGAGCCCAAACATTTGACGTCTTCTGGGCTACCGAAGGGCACATAACTTATAGTCAAAAGTTGAATATAGTAATGACCAGTCGCGATGGTACATAGTACAGTGTAGCCGATTTTAATTAACAAAAAGACCAGGCAAAAATGCAAAAGTGGAAAAACTGTTCCAGTGCTGCTGGAAAGAGGCTAATCCGACGTATTTTGTGACGAGAAACCGAATGGTGCAAACCGCGTTGCTCTCCGACCAATACTTTTGGCTGTAGTGAAAATTGAATAATCATTCACGTCATAATCACGTGCCCAGCAACGGCTCTTACTCCATGGAAACCAGGGAAATTTGCAATTTTTCAACAGCTGCCGATGCCTGGCCCAATTCCGCATCTTTTAGCACCTTATTGATGTGGGTCAGTGTTCAATTGTACTTTTTACAGCAGACTGAATCAAGTACCTTGTGATTTTTATGTACAAATGGTGTGCTTTTTTTATACATGTAGATAAAGACATTGAGATTGTCTTGGACTTAGAAGTAAGACAATTGCTGGGTAAGTTAAATGCGCTTAGCCAAAAGATTTGACGTCTTCTGGGCTACCCAAGGGCACATAACTTATAGTCAAAAGTTGAATATAGTTATGACCAGTCGCGATTGAACATAGTACAGTGTAGCCGATTTCAACTAACAAAAAGATAAAGCAAAAATGCAAAAGTGGAAAAACTGTTCCAGTGCTGCTGGGAAGAGACTAATCCGACGTATTTTGTGACGAGAAATCGAATGGTGCAATCCGCGTTGCTCTCCAACCAATACTTGTGGCTGTAGCGACAATTGAATGATCATTGATATCATAGTCACGTGCCCAGCAACGGCTCTTACTCCATGGAAACAAAGAAAATTTGCAATTTTTCAACAGCTGCCGATGCCTGGCCCAATTCCGGATCTTTTAGCACCTTATTGATGTGGGTCAGTGTTTAGTTGTACTTTTTACAGCAGACTGTATCAAGTACCTTGTGTTTTTTATGTACAAATGGTCTGGTTTTTCTACACGTAGATAAAGACATTGAGATTGTCTTCGACTTAGAAATATGACAATTGCTGGGTGAGTTAAATGGGCTTAGCCCAAAGATTTGACGTCTGCTGGGCTACCGAAGGGCACATAACTTATAGTCAAAAGTTGAATATAGTAATGACCAGTCGCGATAGTACATAGTACAGTGTAGCCGATTTCAATTAACAAAAAGACCAGGCAAAAATGCAAAAGTGGAAAAAATGTCCCAGTGCTGCTGGTAAGAGGCTAATCCGACGTATTTTGTAACGTCAAATCGAATGGTGCAAACCGCGCTGCTCTCCGACCAATACTTTTGGCTGTAGTGACAATTGAATGATCATTGATGTCATAATCACGTGCCCAGCAACGGCTCTTACTCCATGGAAACCAGGGAAATTTGCAATTTTTCAACAGCTTCCGATGCCTGGCTCAATTCCGCTTCTTTTGGCACCTTATTAATGTGGGTCTGTGGTCAGTTGTACTTTTTACAACAGACTGCTTCAAGTACCTTTTGTTTTTTATGTACAAATGGTGTGGTTTTTCTACACGTAGATAAAGACATTGAGATTGTCTTGCACTTAGAAGTAAGACAATTGCTGGCTGAGCTAAATGGGCTTAGCCCAAACTTTTGACGTCTTCTGGGCTACCAAAGGGCACAAAACTTACAGTCAAAAGTTGAATATAGTAATGACCAGTCGCAATGGTACATAGTACAGTGTAGCCGATTTCAATTAACAAAAAGACCAGGCAAAAATGCAAAATTAAAAAAAAAGTTCCAGTGTTGCTGGTAAGAGGCTAATCCGACGTATTTTGTGACGAGAAATCGAATGGTGCAAACCGCGTTGCTCTCCGACCAATACTTTTGGCTGTAATGACAATTGAATGATTTTTGATGTCATAATTACGTGCCCAGCAACGGCTCTTACTCCATGGAAACCAGGAAAATTTGCAATTTTTCAACAGCTGCCGATGCCTGCCTCAATTCCGCATCTTTTGGCACCTTATTAATGTGGGTCTGTGGTCAGTTGTACTTTTTACAGCAGACTGTATCAAGTACCTTGTGTTTTTTATGTACAAATGGTGTGCTTTTTTATACATGTAGATAAAGACATTGAGATTGTCTTGCACTTAGAAGTAAGACCATTGCTGGCTGAGCTAAATGGGCTTAGCCCAAACTTTTGACGTCTTCTGGGCTACCGAAGGGCACAAAACTTATAGTCAAAAGTTGAATATAGTAATGACCAGTCGCGATGGTACATAGTACAGTTTAGCCGATTTCAATTAAAAAAAAGACCAGGCAAAAATGCAAAAGTGGAAAAAATGTTCCAGTGTTGCTGGTAAGATTCTAATCCGACGTATTTTGTGACGAGAAATCAAATGGTGCAAATCGCGTTGCTCTCCGACCAATACTTTTGGCTGTAGTGACAATTGAATGATCATTGTTGTCATAATCACGTGCCCAGCAACGGCTCTTACTCCATGGAAACCAGGAAAATTTGCAGTTTTTCAACAGCTGCCGATGCCTGGCTCAATTCCGCATCTTTTGGCACCTTATGAATGTGGGTCTGTGGTCAGTTGTACTTTTTACAGCAGACTGTATCAAGTACCTTGTGTTTTTTATGTACAAATGGTGTGGTTTTTCTACACGTAAATAAAGACATTGAGATTGTCTTGCACTTAGAAGTAAGACAATTGCTGGCTGAGCTAAATGGGCTTAGCCCAAACTTTTGACGTCTTCTGGGCTACCGAAGGGCACAAAACTTACAGTCAAAAGTTGAATATAGTAATGACCAGTCGCAATGGTACATAGTACAGTGTAGCCGATTTCAATTAACAAAAAGACCAGGCAAAAATGCAAAATTAAAAAAAAAGTTCCACTGTTGCTGGTAAGAAGCTAATCCGACGTATTTTGTGACGAGAAATCGAATGGTGCAAACCGCGTTGCTCTCCGACCAATACTTTTGGCTGTAATCACAATTGAATGATTTTTGATGTCATAATCACGTGCCCAGCAACGGCTCTTACTCCATGGAAACCAGGAAAATTTGCAATTTTTCAACAGCTGCCGATGCCTGACTCAATTCCGCTTCTTTTGGCACCTTATTAATGTGGGTCTGTGGTCAGTTGTACTTTTTACAGCAGACTGTATCAAGTACCTTGTGTTTTTTATGTACAAATGGTGTGCTTTTTTTATACATGTAGATAAAGACATTGAGATTGTCTTGCACTTAGAAGTAAGACAATTGCTGGCTGAGCTAAATGGGCTGAGCCCAAACTTTTGACGTCTTCTGGGCTACCGAAGGGCACAAAACTTATAGTCAAAAGTTGAATATAGTAATGACCAGTCGCGATGGTACATAGAACAGTGTAGCCGATTTCAATTAAAAAAAAGACCAGGCAAAAATGCAAAAGTGGAAAAAATGTTCCAGTGTTGCTGGTAAGATTCTAATCCGACGTATTTTGTGACGAAAAATCAAATTTTGCAAATCGCGTTGCTCCCCGACCAATACTTTTGGCTGTAGTGACAATTGAATGATCATTGTTGTCATAATCACGTGCCCAGCAACGGCTCTTACTCCATGGAAACCAGGAAAATTTGCAATTTTTCAACAGCTGCCGATGCCTGGCTCAATTCCACATCTTTTGGCAACTTATTCATGTGGGTCTGTGGTCAGTTGTACTTTTTACAGCAGACTGTATCAAGTACCTTGTGTTTTTTATGTACAAATGGTGTGGTTTTTCTACACTTAAATAAAGACATTGAGATTGTCTTGCACTTAGAAGTAAGACAATTGCTGGGTGAGTTAAATGCTCTTAGCCAAAAGATTTGACGTCTTCTGGGCTACCGAAGGGCACATAACTTATAGTCAAAAGTTGAATATAGTTATGACCAGTCGCGATGGTACAGAGTACAGTGTAGCCGATTTCAAATAACAAAAAGACCGGGAAAAGATTCAAAAGTGGAAAAAATGTTCCAGTGTTGCTGGTAAGAGGCTAATTCGACGTATTTTGTAACGAGAAATCGAATGATGCAATCCGCGTTGCTCTCCGACAAATGCTTTTGGCTGTAGTGACAATTCAATGATCATTTATGTCATAAAAACGTGCCCAGCAACGGCTCTTACTTTATGGAAACCAGGAAAATTTGCAATTTTTCAACAGCTGCCGATGCCTGGCACAATTCCGCATCTTTTGGCACCTTATTAATGTGGGTCTGTGGTCAGTTGTACTTTTTACAGCAGACTGTATCAAGTACCTTGTGTTTTTCATGTACAAAAGGTGTGGTTTTTCTACACGTAGATAAAGACATTGAGATTGTCTTGGACTTAGAAGTAAGACAATTGCTGGGTGAGTTAAATGGGCTTGGCCCAAAGATTTGACGTCTTCTGGGCTACCGAAGGGCACATAACTTAAAGTCAAAAGTTGAATATAGTAATGACCAGTCGCGATGGTACATAGTACAGTGTAGCCGATTTCAATTAACAAAAAGACCAGGCAAAAATGCAAAAGTGGAAAAACTGTTCCAGTGTTGCTGGTAAGAGACTAATCCGACGTATTTTGTGACGAGAAATCGAATGGTGCAAACCGCGTTGCTCTCCGACCAATGCTTTTGGCTGTAGCGACAATTCAATGATCATTGATGCCATAATCACGTGGACAGCAACGGCTCTTACTCCATGGAAACCAGGAAAATTTGCAATTTTTCAACAGCTGCCGATGCCTGGCCCAATTCCGCATCTTTTGGCACCTTATTAATGTGGGTCTGTGGTCAGTTGTACTTTTTACAGCAGACTGTATCAAGTACCTTGTGATTTTTATGTACAAATGGTCTGGTTTTTCTACACGTAGATAAAGACATTGAGATTGTCTTGGACCTAGAAGTAAGACAATTGCTGGGTGAGTTAAATGGGCTTAGCCAAAAGAGATTTGACGTCTTCTGGGCTACCGAAGGGCACATAAGTTATAGTCAAAAGTTGAATATAGTAATGACCAGTCGCGATGGTACATAGGACAGTGTAGCCGATTTCAATTAACAAAAAGACCAGGCAAAAATGCAAAAGTGGAAAAACTGTTCCAGTGCTGCTGGTAAGAGGATAATCCGACGTATTTTGTGACGAGAAATCGAATGGTGCAATCCGCGTTGCTCTCCGACCAATACTTTTGGCTGTAGCGACAATTCAATGATCATTTATGTCATAATCACGTGCCCAGCAACGGCTCTTACTCCATGGAAACCAGGAAAATTTGCAATTTTTCAACAGTTGCCGATGCCTGGCTCAATTCCGCTTCTTTTGGCACCTTATTAGTGGGTCTGTTGTCAGTTGTACTTTTTACAGCAGACTGTATCAAGTACCTTGTGTTTTTTATGTACAAAAGGTCTGGTTTTTCTACACGTAGATAAAGACATTGAGATTGTCTTGGACTTAGAAGTAAGACAATTGCTGGGTGAGTTAAATGGGCTTAGCCCAAAGATTTGACGTCTTCTGGGCTACAGAAAAGCACATAATTTATTGTCAAAAGTTGAATATAGTAATGAACAGTCGCGATGGTACAGAGTACAGTGTAGCCGATTTCAATTAACAAAAAGACCGGGAAAAAATTCAAAAGTGGAAAAAATGTTCCAGTGTTGCTGGTAAGAGGCTAATTCGACGTATTTTGTAACGAGAAATCGAATGATGCAATCCGCGTTGCTCTCCGACCAATACTTTTGGCTGTAGTGACAATTGAATGATCATTTATGTCATAATAACGTGCCAGCAACGGCTCTTACTCCATGGAAACCAGGGAAATTTGCAATTTTTCAACAGCTGCCGATTCCCTGGCCCAATTCCGCATCTTTTGGCACCTTACTGAAGTGGGTCAGTATTCAGTTGTACTTTTTACAGCAGACTGTATCAAGTACCTTGTGTTTTTCATGTACAAATGGTGTGGTTTTTCTACACGTAGATAAAGACATTGAGATTGTCTTGGACTTAGAAGTAAGACATCTGCTGGGTGAGTTAAATGGGCTGAGCCCAAAGATTTGACGTCTTCTGGTCTACCGAAGGGCACATAAGTTATAGTCAAAAGTTGAATATAGTAATGACCAGTCGCGATGGTACATAGGACAGTGTAGCCGATTTCAATTAACAAAAAGACCAGGCAAAAATGCAAAAGTGGAAAAACTGTTCCAGTGCTGCTGGTAAGAGGATAATCCGACGTATTTTGTGACGAGAAATCGAATGGTGCAATCCGCGTTGCTCTCCGACCAATACTTTTGGCTGTAGCGACAATTGAATGATCATTTATGTCATAATCACGTGCCCAGCAACGGCTCTTACTCCATGGAAACCAGGAAAATTTGCAATTTTTCAACAGTTGCCGATGCCTGGCTCAATTCCGCTTCTTTTGGCACCTTATTAATGTGGGTCTGTTGTCAGTTGTACTTTTTACAGCAGACTGTATCAAGTACCTTGTGTTTTTTATGTACAAAAGGTCTGGTTTTTCTACACGTAGATAAAGACATTGAGATTGTCTTGGACTTAGAAGTAAGACAATTGCTGGGTGAGTTAAATGGGCTTAGCCCAAAGATTTGACGTCTTCTGGGCTACAGAAAAGCACATAATTTATTGTCAAAAGTTGAATATAGTAATGAACAGTCGCGATGGTACAGAGTACAGTGTAGCCGATTTCAATTAACAAAAAGACCGGGAAAAAATTCAAAAGTGGAAAAAATGTTCCAGTGTTGCTGGTAAGAGGCTAATTCGACGTATTTTGTAACGAGAAATCGAATGATGCAATCCGCGTTGCTCTCCGACCAATACTTTTGGCTGTAGTGACAATTGAATGATCATTTATGTCATAATAACGTGCCCAGCAACGGCTCTTACTCCATGGAAACCAGGGAAATTTGCAATTTTTCAACAGCTGCCGATTCCTGGCCCAATTCCGCATCTTTTGGCACCTTACTGAAGTGGGTCAGTATTCAGTTGTACTTTTTACAGCAGACTGTATCAAGTACCTTGTGTTTTTCATGTACAAATGGTGTGGTTTTTCTACACGTAGATAAAGACATTGAGATTGTCTTGGACTTAGACGTAAGACAATTGCTGGGTTAGTTAAATGCTCTTCGCCAAAAGATTTGAGGTCTGCTGGGCTACCGAAGGGCACATAACTTATAGTCAAAAGTTGAATATAGTAATGACCAGTCGCGATGGTACATAGGACAGTGTAGCCGATTTCAATTAACAAAAAGACCAGGCAAAAATGCAAAAGTGGAAAAACTGTTCCAGTGCTGCTGGTAAGAGGATAATCCGACGTATTTTGTGACGAGAAATCGAATGGTGCAAACCGCGTTGCTCTCCGACCAATGCTTTTGGCTGTAGCGACAATTGAATGATCATTGATGCCATCATCACGTGCCCAGCAACGGCTCTTACTCCATGGAAACCAGGGAAATTTGCAATTTTTCAACAGCTGCCGATGCCTGGCCCAATTCCGCTTCTTTTGGCACCTTATTAATGTGGGTCTGTGGTCAGTTGTACTTTTTACAGCAGACTGTATCAAGTACCTTGTGTTTTTTATGTACAAAAGGTCTGGTTTTTCTACACGTAGATAAAGACATTGAGATTGTCTTGGACTTAGAAGTAAGACAATTGCTGGGTGAGTTAAATGGGCTGAGCCAAAAGATTTGACGTCTTCTGGGCTACAGAAAAGCACATAACTTATAGTCAAAAGTTGAATATAGTAATGAACAGTCGCGATGGTACAGAGTACAGTGTAGCCGATTTCAATTAACAAAAAGACCAGGAAAAAATTCAAAAGTGGAAAAAATGTTCCAGTGTTGCTGGTAAGAGGCTAATTCGACGTATTTTGTAACGAGAAATCGAATGATGCAATCCGCGTTGCTCTCCGACCAATACTTTTGGCTGTAGTGACAATTGAATGATTATTTATGTCATGATAACGTGCCCAGCAACGGCTCTTACTCCATGGAAACCAGGGAAATTTGCAATTTTTCAACAGCTGCCAATGCCTGGCCCAATTCCGCTTCTTTTGGCACCTTATTAATGTGGGTCTGTGGTGAGTTGTACTTTTTACAGCAGACTGTATCAAGTACCTTGTGTTTTTTATGTACAAATGGTCTGGTTTTTCTACACGTAGATAAAGACATTGAGATTGTCTTGGACTTAGAAGTATGACATCTGCTGGGTGAGTTAAATGGGCTGAGCAAAAAGATTTGACGTCTTCTGGTCTACCGAAGGGCACATAAGTTATAGTCAAAAGTTGAATATAGTAATGACCAGTCGCGATGGTACATAGGACAGTGTAGCCGATTTCAATTAACAAAAAGACCAGGCAAAAATGCAAAAGTGGAAAAACTGTTCCAGTGCTGCTGGTAAGAGGATAATCCGACGTATTTTGTGACGAGAAATCGAATGGTGCAATCCGCGTTGCTCTCCGACCAATACTTTTGGCTGTAGCGACAATTGAATGATCATTTATGTCATAATCACGTGCCCAGCAACGGCTCTTACTCCATGGAAACCAGGAAAATTTGCAATTTTTCAACAGCTGCCGATGCCTGGCTCAATTCCGCTTCTTTTGGCACCTTATTAATGTGGGTCTGTGGTCAGTTGTACTTTTTACAGCAGACTGTATCAAGTACCTTGTGTTTTTTATGTACAAAAGGTCTGGGTTTTCTACACGTAGATAAAGACATTGAAATTGTCTTGGACTTAGAAGTAAGACAATTGCTGGGTGAGTTAAATGGGCTGAGCCAAAAGATTTGACGTCTGCTGGGCTACCGAAGGGCACATAACTTATAGTCAAAAGTTGAATATAGTAATGACCAGTCGCGATGGTACATAGGACAGTGTAGCCGATTTCAACTAACAAAAAGACCAGGCAAAAATGCAAAAGTGGAAAAACTGTTCCAGTGCTGCTGGTAAGAGGATAATCCGACGTATTTTGTGACGAGAAATCGAATGATGCAAACCGCGTTGCTCTCCGACCAATGCTTTTGGCTGTAGTGACAATTGAATGATCATTGATGCCATCATCACGTGCCCAGCAACGGCTCTTACTCCATGGAAACCAGGGAAATTTGCAATTTTTCAACAGCTGCCGATGCCTGGCCCAATTCCGCTTCTTTTGGCACCTTATTAATGTGGGTCTGTGGTCAGTTGTACTTTTTACAGCAGACTGTATCAAGTACCTTGTGTTTTTTATGTACAAAAGGTCTGGTTTTTCTACACGTAGATAAAGACATTGAGATTGTCTTGGACTTAGAAGTAAGACAATTGCTGGGTGAGTTAAATGGGCTGAGCCAAAAGATTTGACGTCTTCTGGGCTACAGAAAAGCACATAACTTATAGTCAAAAGTTGAATATAGTAATGACCAGTCGCGATGGTACATAGGACAGTGTAGCCGATTTCAATTAACAAAAAGACCAGGCAAAAATTCAAAAGTGGAAAAAATGTTCCAGTGTTGCTGGTAAGAGGCTAATCCGACGTATTTTGTAACGAGAAATCGAATGATGCAATGCGCGTTGCTCTCCGACCAATACTTTTGGCTGTAGTGACAATTGAATGATCATTTATGTCATAATAACGTGCCCAGCAACGGCTCTTACTCCATGGAAACCAGGGAAATTTGCAATTTTTCAACAGCTGCCGATTCCTGGCCCAATTCCGCATCTTTTGGCACCTTACTGAAGTGGGTCAGTATTCAGTTGTACTTTTTACAGCAGACTGTATAAAGTACCTTGTGTTTTTCATGTACAAATGGTGTGGTTTTTCTACACGTAGATAAAGACATTGAGATTGTCTTGGACTTAGAAGTAAGACAATTGCTGGGTGAGTTAAATGCTCTTCGCCAAAAGATTTGAGGTCTGCTGGGCTACCGAAGGGCACATAACTTATAGTCAAAAGTTGAATATAGTAATGACCAGTCGCGATGGTACATAGGACAGTGTAGCCGATTTCAATTAACAAAAAGACCAGGCAAAAATGCAAAAGTGGAAAAACTGTTCCAGTGCTGCTGGTAAGAGGATAATCCGACGTATTTTGTGACGAGAAATCGAATGGTGCAAACCGCGTTGCTCTCCGACCAATACATTTGGCTGTAGCGACAATTGAATGATCATTTATGTCATAATCACGTGCCCAGCAACGGCTCTTACTCCATGGAAACCAGGAAAATTTGCAATTTTTCAACAGTTGCCGATGCCTGGCTCAATTCCGCTTCTTTTGGCACCTTATTAATGTGAGTCTGTGGTCAGTTGTACTTTTTACAGCAGACTGTATCAAGTACCTTGTGTTTTTTATGTACAAAAGGTCTGGTTTTTCTACACGTAGATAAAGACATTGAAATTGTCTTGGACTTAGAAGTAAGACAATTGCTGGGTGAGTTAAATGGGCTGAGCCAAAACATTTGACGTCTTCTGGGCTACAGAAAAGCACATAACTTATAGTCAAAAGTTTAATATAGTAATGAACAGTCGCGATGGTACATAGGACAGTGTAGCCGATTTCAATTAACAAAAAGACCAGGCAAAAATGCAAAAGTGGAAAAACTGTTCCAGTGCTGCTGGTAAGAGGATAATCCGACGTATTTTGTGACGAGAAATCGAATGGTGCAAACCGTGTTGCTCTCCGACCAATGCTTTTGGCTGTAGCGACAATTGAATGATCATTGATGCCATCATCACGTGGCCAGCAACGGCTCTTACTCCATGGAAACCAGGGAAATTTGCAATTTTTCAACAGCTGCCGATGCCTGGCCCAATTCCGCTTCTTTTGGCACCTTATTAATGTGGGTCTGTGGTCAGTTGTACTTTTTACAGCAGACTGTATCAAGTACCTTGTGTTTTTTATGTACAAAAGGTCTGGTTTTTCTACACGTAGATAAAGACATTGAGATTGTCTTGGACTTAGAAGTAAGACAATTGCTGGGTGAGTTAAATGGGCTGAGCCAAAAGATTTGACGTCTTCTGGGCTACAGAAAAGCACATAACTTATAGTCAAAAGTTGAATATAGTAATGAACAGTCGCGATGGTACAGAGTACAGTGTAGCCGATTTCAATTAACAAAAAGACCGGGAAAAAATTCAAAAGTGGAAAAAATGTTCCAGTGTTGCTGGTAAGAGGCTAATTCGACGTATTTTGTAACGAGAAATCGAATGATGCAATCCGCGTTGCTCTCCGACCAATACTTTTGGCTGTAGTGACAATTGAATGATTATTTATGTCATGATAACGTGCCCAGCAACGGCTCTTACTTCATGGAAACCAGGGAAATTTGCAATTTTTCAACAGCTAACGATGCCTGGCCCAATTCCGCATCTTTTGGCACCTTACTGAAGTGGGTCATTGTTCAGTTGTACTTTTTACAGCAGACTGTATCAAGTACCTTGTGTTTTTCATGTACAAATGGTCTGGTTTTTCTACACGTAAATAAAGACATTGAGATTGTCTTGGACTTAGAAGTAAGACAATTGCTGGGTGAGTTAAATGCGCTTCGCCAAAAGCTTTGAGGTCTTCTGGGCTACCGAAGGGCACAGAACTTATAGTCAAAAGTTGAATATAGTAATGACCAGTCGCGATGGTACATAGTACAGTGTACCCGATTTCAATTAACAAAAAGACCAAGCAAAAATGCAAAAGTGGAAAAACTGTTCCAGTGTTGCTGGTAAGAGGCTAATCCGACGTATTTTGTGACGAGAAATCGAATGGTGGCTACCGCGTTGCTCTCCGACCAATGCTTTTGGCTGTAGCGACAATTGAATGATCATTGATGCCATCATCACGTGCCCAGCAACGGCTCTTACTCCATGGAAACCAGGGAAATTTGCAATTTTTCAACAGCTGCCGATGCCTGGCCCAATTCCGCTTCTTTTGGCACCTTATTAATGTGGGTCTGTGGTCAGTTGTACTTTTTACAGCAGACTGTATCAAGTACCTTGTGTTTTTTATGTACAAATGGTCTGGTTTTTCTACACGTAGATAAAGACATTGAGATTGTCTTGGACTTAGAAGTAAGACAATTGCTGGGTGAGTTAAATGGGCTTAGCCCAAAGATTTGACGTCTTCTGGTCTACCGAAGGGCACATAAGTTATAGTCAAAAGTTGAATATAGTAATGACCAGTCGCGATGGTACAGAGTACAGTGTAGCCGATTTCAATTAACAAAAAGACCAGGCAAAAATGCAAAAGTGGAAAAACTGTTCCAGTGCTGCTGGTAAGAGGATAATCCGACGTATTTTGTGACGAGAAATCGAATGGTGCAATCTGCGTTGCTCTCCGACCAATCTGCGTTGCTCTCCGACCAATCCGCCCAGCGACAATTGATTGATCATTTATGTCATAATCACGTGCCCAGCAACGGCTCTTACTCCATGGAAACCAGGAAAATTTGCAATTTTTCAACAGTTGCCGATGCCTGGCTCAATTCCGCTTCTTTTGGCACCTTATTAATGTGGGTCTGTGGTCAGTTGTACTTTTTACAGCAGACTGTATCAAGTACCTTGTGTTTTTTATGTACAAATGGTGTGCTTTTTCTACACGTAGATAAAGACATTGAGATTGTCTTGGACTTAGAAGTAAGACAATTGCTGGGTGAGTTAAATGCTCTTCGCCAAAAGATTTGAGGTCTGCTGGGCTACCGAAGGGCACATAACTTATAGTCAAAAGTTGAATATAGTAATGACCAGTCGCGATGGTACATAGTACAGTGTAGCCGATTTCAATTAACAAAAAGACCAGGCAAAAATGCAAAAGTGGAAAAACTGTTCCAGTGCTGCTGGTAAGAGGATAATCCGACGTATTTTGTGACGAGAAATCGAATGGTGCAAACCGCGTTGCTCTCCGACCAATGCTTTTGGCTGTAGCGACAATTGAATGATCATTGATGCCATCATCACGTGCCCAGCAACGGCTCTTACTCCATGGAAACCAGGGAAATTTGCAATTTTTCAACAGCTGCCGATGCCTGGCCCAATTCCGCTTCTTTTGGCACCTTATTAATGTGGGTCTGTGGTCAGTTGTACTTTTTACAGCAGACTGTATCAAGTACCTTGTGTTTTTTATGTACAAAAGGTCTGGTTTTTCTACACGTAGATAAAGACATTGAGATTGTCTTGGACTTAGAAGTAAGACAATTGCTGGGTGAGTTAAATGGGCTGAGCCAAAAGATTTGACGTCTTCTGGGCTACAGAAAAGCACATAACTTATAGTCAAAAGTTGAATATAGTAATGAACAGTCGCGATGGTACAGAGTACAGTGTAGCCGATTTCAATTAACAAAAAGACCGGGAAAAAATTCAAAAGTGGAAAAAATATTCCAGTGTTGCTGGTAAGAGGCTAATTCGACGTATTTTGTAACGAGAAATCGAATGATGCAATCCGCGTTGCTCTCCGACCAATACTTTTGGCTGTAGTGACAATTGAATGATTATTTATGTCTTGATAACGTGCCCAGCAACGGCTCTTACTTCATGGAAACCAGGGAAATTTGCAATTTTTAAACAGCTGACGATGCCTGGCCCATTCCGCATCTTTTGCACCTTACTGAAGTGGGTCAGTGTTCAGTTGTACTTTTTACAGCAGACTGTATCAAGTACCTTGTGTTTTTCATGTACAAATGGTCTGGTTTTTCTACACGTAAATAAAGACATTGAGCTTGTCTTGGACTTAGACGTAAGACAATTGCTGGGTGAGTTAAATGCGCTTCGCCAAAAGCTTTGAGGTCTTCTGGGCTACCGAAGGGCACATAACTTATAGTCAAAAGTTGAATATAGTAATGACCAGTCGCGATGGTACAGAGTACAGTGTACCCGATTTCAATTAACAAAAAGACCAGGCAAAAATGCAAAAGTGGAAAAACTGTTCCAGTGTTGCTGGTAAGAGGCTAATCCGACGTATTTTGTGACGAGAAATCGAATGGTGGAAACCGCGTTGCTCTCCGACCAATGCTTTTGGCTGTAGCGACAATTCAATGATCATTGATGCCATCATCACGTGCCCAGCAACGGCTCTTACTCCATGGAAACCAGGGAAATTTGCAATTTTTCAAACAGCTGCCGATGCCTGGCCCAATTCCGCTTCTTTTGGCACCTTATTAATGTGGGTCTGTGGTCAGTTGTACTTTTTACAGCAGACTGTATCAAGTACCTTGTGTTTTTTATGTACAAATGGTCTGGTTTTTCTACACGTAGATAAAGACATTGAGATTGTCTTGGACTTAGAAGTAAGACATCTGCTGGGTGAGTTAAATGGGCTTAGCCCAAAGATTTGACGTCTTCTGGTCTACCGAAGGGCACATAAGTTATAGTCAAAAGTTGAATATAGTAATGACCAGTCGCGATGGTACATAGGACAGTGTAGCCGATTTCAATTAACAAAAAGACCAGGCAAAAATGCAAAAGTGGAAAAACTGTTCCAGTGCTGCTGGTAAGAGGATAATCCGACGTATTTTGTGACGAGAAATCGAATGGTGCAATCCGCGTTGCTCTCCGACCAATACTTTTGGCTGTAGCGACAATTGAATGATCATTTATGTCATAATCACGTGCCCAGCAACGGCTCTTACTCCATGGAAACCAGGAAAATTTGCAATTTTTCAACAGTTGCCGATGCCTGGCTCAATTCCGCTTCTTTTGGCACCTTATTAATGTGGGTCTGTTGTCAGTTGTACTTTTTACAGCAGACTGTATCAAGTACCTTGTGTTTTTTATGTACAAAAGGTCTGGTTTTTCTACACGTAGATAAAGACATTGAGATTGTCTTGGACTTAGAAGTAAGACAATTGCTGGGTGAGTTAAATGGGCTTAGCCCAAAGATTTGACGTCTTCTGGGCTACAGAAAAGCACATAATTTATTGTCAAAAGTTGAATATAGTAATGAACAGTCGCGATGGTACAGAGTACAGTGTAGCCGATTTCAATTAACAAAAAGACCGGGAAAAAATTCAAAAGTGGAAAAAATGTTCCAGTGTTGCTGGTAAGAGGCTAATTCGACGTATTTTGTAACGAGAAATCGAATGATGCAATCCGCGTTGCTCTCCGACCAATACTTTTGGCTGTAGTGACAATTGAATGATCATCGATGTCATAATAACGTGCCCAGCAACGGCTCTTACTCCATGGAAACCAGGGAAATTTGCAATTTTTCAACAGCTGCCGATGCCTGGCCCAATTCCGCATCTTTTGGCACCTTACTGAAGTGGGTCAGTATTCAGTTGTACTTTTTACAGCAGACTGTATCAAGTACCTTGTGTTTTTCATGTACAAATGGTCTGGTTTTTCTACACGTAAATAAAGACATTGAGATTGTCTTGGACTTAGAAGTAAGACAATTGCTGGGTGAGTTAAATGCTCTTCGCCAAAAGATTTGAGGTCTGCTGGGCTACCGAAGGGCACATAACTTATAGTCAAAAGTTGAATATAGTAATGACCAGTCGCGATGGTACATAGGACAGTGTAGCCGATTTCAATTAACAAAAAGACCAGGCAAAAATGCAAAAAGTAGAAAAACTGTTCCAGTGCTGCTGGTAAGAGACTAATCCGACGTATTTTGTGACGAGAAATCGAATGGTGCAAACCGCGTTGCTCTCCGACCAATACTTTTGGCTGTAGTGACAATTGAATGATCATTGATGTCATAATCACGTGCCCAGCAACGGCTCTTACTCCATGGAAACCAGGGAAATTTGCAATTTTTCAACAGTTGCCGATGCCTGGCTCAATTCCGCATCTTTTGGCACCTTATTAATGTGGGTCAGTGTTCAGTTGTACTTTTTACAGCAGACTGTATCAAGTACCTTGTGTTTTTTATGTACAAAAGGTCTGGTTTTTCTACACGTAGATAAAGACATTGAAATTGTCTTGGACTTAGAAGTAAGACAATTGCTGGGTGAGTTAAATGGGCTGAGCCAAAAGATTTGACGTCTTCTGGGCTACAGAAAAGCACATAACTTATAGTCAAAAGTTTAATATAGTAATGAACAGTCGCGATGGTACATAGGACAGTGTAGCCGATTTCAATTAACAAAAAGACCAGGCAAAAATGCAAAAGTGGAAAAACTGTTCCAGTGCTGCTGGTAAGAGGATAATCCGACGTATTTTGTGACGAGAAATCGAATGGTGCAAACCGTGTTGCTCTCCGACCAATGCTTTTGGCTGTAGCGACAATTGAATGATCATTGATGCCATCATCACGTGGCCAGCAACGGCTCTTACTCCATGGAAACCAGGAAAATTTGCAATTTTTCAACAGCTGCCGATGCCTGGCTCAATTCCGCTTCTTTTGGCACCTTATTAATGTGGGTCTGTGGTCAGTTGTACTTTTTACAGCAGACTGTATCAAGTACCTTGTGTTTTTTATGTACAAAAGGTCTGGTTTTTCTACACGTAGATAAAGACATTGAAATTGTCTTGGACTTAGAAGTAAGACAATTGCTGGGTGAGTTAAATGGGCTGAGCCAAAAGATTTGACGTCTTCTGGGCTACAGAAAAGCACATAACTTATAGTTAAAAGTTTAATATAGTAATGAACAGTCGCGATGGTACATAGGACAGTGTAGCCGATTTCAATTAACAAAAAGACCAGGCAAAAATGCAAAAGTGGAAAAACTGTTCCAGTGCTGCTGGTAAGAGGATAATCCGACGTATTTTGTGACGAGAAATCGAATGGTGCAAACCGTGTTGCTCTCCGACCAATGCTTTTGGCTGTAGCGACAATTGAATGATCATTGATGCCATCATCACGTGGCCAGCAACGGCTCTTACTCCATGGAAACCAGGGAAATTTGCAATTTTTTAACAGCTGCCGATGCCTGGCCCAATTCCGCTTCTTTTGGCACCTTATTAATGTGGGTCTGTGGTCAGTTGTACTTTTTACAGCAGACTGTATCAAGTACCTTGTGTTTTTTATGTACAAAAGGTCTGGTTTTTCTACACGTAGATAAAGACATTGAGATTGTCTTGGACTTAGAAGTAAGACAATTGCTGGGTGAGTTAAATGGGCTGAGCCAAAAGATTTGACGTCTTCTGGGCTACAGAAAAGCACATAACTTATAGTCAAAAGTTGAATATAGTAATGAACAGTCGCGATGGTACAGAGTACAGTGTAGCCGATTTCAATTAACAAAAAGACCGGGAAAAAATTCAAAAGTGGAAAAAATGTTCCAGTGTTGCTGGTAAGAGGCTAATTCGACGTATTTTGTAACGAGAAATCGAATGATGCAATCCGCGTTGCTCTCCGACCAATACTTTTGGCTGTAGTGACAATTGAATGATTATTTATGTCTTGATAACGTGCCCAGCAACGGCTCTTACTTCATGGAAACCAGGGAAATTTGCAATTTTTCAACAGCTGACGATGCCTGGCCCAATTCCGCATCTTTTGGCACCTTACTGAAGTGGGTCAGTGTTCAGTTGTACTTTTTACAGCAGACTGTATCAAGTACCTTGTGTTTTTCATGTACAAATGGTCTGGTTTTTCTACACGTAAATAAAGACATTGAGATTGTCTTGGACTTAGACGTAAGACAATTGCTGGGTGAGTTAAATGCGCTTCGCCAAAAGCTTTGAGGTCTTCTGGGCTACCGAAGGGCACATAACTTATAGTCAAAAGTTGAATATAGTAATGACCAGTCGCGATGGTACAGAGTACAGTGTACCCGATTTCAATTAACAAAAAGACCAGGCAAAAATGCAAAAGTGGAAAAACTGTTCCAGTGTTGCTGGTAAGAGGCTAATCCGACGTATTTTGTGACGAGAAATCGAATGGTGGAAACCGCGTTGCTCTCCGACCAATGCTTTTGGCTGTAGCGACAATTCAATGATCATTGATGCCATCATCACGTGCCCAGCAACGGCTCTTACTCCATGGAAACCAGGGAAATTTGCAATTTTTCAACAGCTGCCGATGCCTGGCCCAATTCCGCTTCTTTTGGCACCTTATTAATGTGGGTCTGTGGTCAGTTGTACTTTTTACAGCAGACTGTATCAAGTACCTTTTGTTTTTTATGTACAAATGGTCTGGTTTTTCTACACGTAGATAAAGACATTGAGATTGTCTTGGACTTAGAAGTAAGACATCTGCTGGGTGAGTTAAATGGGCTTAGCCCAAAGATTTGACGTCTTCTGGTCTACCGAAGGGCACATAAGTTATAGTCAAAAGTTGAATATAGTAATGACCAGTCGCGATGGTACATAGGACAGTGTAGCCGATTTCAATTAACAAAAAGACCAGGCAAAAATGCAAAAGTGGAAAAACTGTTCCAGTGCTGCTGGTAAGAGGATAATCCGACGTATTTTGTGACGAGAAATCGAATGGTGCAATCCGCGTTGCTCTCCGACCAATACTTTTGGCTGTAGCGACAAATGAATGATCATTTATGTCATAATCACGTGCCCAGCAACGGCTCTTACTCCATGGAAACCAGGAAAATTTGCAATTTTTCAACAGTTGCCGATGCCTGGCTCAATTCCGCTTCTTTTGGCACCTTATTAATGTGGGTCTGTTGTCAGTTGTACTTTTTACAGCAGACTGTATCAAGTACCTTGTGTTTTTTATGTACAAAAGGTCTGGTTTTTCTACACGTAGATAAAGACATTGAGATTGTCTTGGACTTAGAAGTAAGACAATTGCTGGGTGAGTTAAATGGGCTTAGCCCAAAGATTTGACGTCTTCTGGGCTACAGAAAAGCACATAATTTATTGTCAAAAGTTGAATATAGTAATGAACAGTCGCGATGGTACAGAGTACAGTGTAGCCGATTTCAATTAACAAAAAGACCGGGAAAAAATTCAAAAGTGGAAAAAATGTTCCAGTGTTGCTGGTAAGAGGCTAATTCGACGTATTTTGTAACGAGAAATCGAATGATGCAATCCGCGTTGCTCTCCGACCAATACTTTTGGCTGTAGTGACAATTGAATGATCATTTATGTCATAATAACGTGCCCAGCAACGGCTCTTACTCCATGGAAACCAGGGAAATTTGCAATTTTTCAACAGCTGCCGATGCCTGGCCCAATTCCGCATCTTTTGGCACCTTACTGAAGTGGGTCAGTATTTAGTTGTACTTTTTACAGCAGACTGTATCAAGTACCTTGTGTTTTTCATGTACAAATGGTCTGGTTTTTCTACACGTAAATAAAGACATTGAGATTGTCTTGGACTTAGAAGTAAGACAATTGCTGGGTGAGTTAAATGCTCTTCGCCAAAAGATTTGAGGTCTGCTGGGCTACCGAAGGGCACATAACTTATAGTCAAAAGTTGAATATAGTAATGACCAGTCGCGATGGTACATAGGACAGTGTAGCCGATTTCAATTAACAAAAAGACCAGGCAAAAATGCAAAAAGTAGAAAAAACTGTTCCAGTGCTGCTGGTAAGAGACTAATCCGACGTATTTTGTGACGAGAAATCGAATGGTGCAAACCGCGTTGCTCTCCGACCAATACTTTTGGCTGTAGTGACAATTGAATGATCATTGATGTCATAATCAAGTGCCCAGCAACGGCTCTTACTCCATGGAAACCAGGGAAATTTGCAATTTTTCAACAGTTGCCGATGCCTGGCTCAATTCCGCTTCTTTTGGCACCTTATTAATGTGGGTCTGTGGTCAGTTGTACTTTTTACAGCAGACTGTATCAAGTACCTTGTGTTTTTTATGTACAAATGGTCTGGTTTTTCTACACGTAGTTAAAGACATTGAGATTGTCTTGGACTTAGAAGTAAGACAATTGCTGGGTGAGTTAAATGGGCTTAGCCAAAAGATTTGACGTCTTCTGGGCTACAGAAAAGCACATAACTTATAGTCAAAAGTTGAATATAGTAATGACCAGTCGCGATGGTACAGAGTACAGTGTAGCCGATTTCAATTAACAAAAAGACCAGGCAAAAATGCAAAAGTGGAAAAAACTGTTCCAGTGCTGCTGGTAAGAGGATAATCCGACGTATTTTGTGACGAGAAATCGAATGGTGGATACCGCGTTGCTCTCCGACCAATGCTTTTGGCTGTAGCGACAATTGAATGATCATTGATGCCATCATCACGTGCCCAGCAACGGCTCTTACTCCATGGAAACCAGGGAAATTTGCAATTTTTCAACAGCTGCCGATGCCTGGCCCAATTCCGCTTCTTTTGGCACCTTATTAATGTGGGTCTGTGGTCAGTTGTACTTTTTACAGCAGACTGTATCAAGTACCTTTTGTTTTTTATGTACAAATGGTCTGGTTTTTCTACACGTAGATAAAGACATTGAGATTGTCTTGGACTTAGAAGTAAGACATCTGCTGGGTGAGTTAAATGGGCTTAGCCCAAAGATTTGACGTCTTCTGGTCTACCGAAGGGCACATAAGTTATAGTCAAAAGTTGAATATAGTAATGACCAGTCGCGATGGTACATAGGACAGTGTAGCCGATTTCAATTAACAAAAAGACCAGGCAAAAATGCAAAAGTGGAAAAACTGTTCCAGTGCTGCTGGTAAGAGGATAATCCGACGTATTTTGTGACGAGAAATCGAATGGTGCAATCCGCGTTGCTCTCCGACCAATACTTTTGGCTGTAGCGACAAATGAATGATCATTTATGTCATAATCACGTGCCCAGCAACGGCTCTTACTCCATGGAAACCAGGAAAATTTGCAATTTTTCAACAGTTGCCGATGCCTGGCTCAATTCCGCTTCTTTTGGCACCTTATTAATGTGGGTCTGTTGTCAGTTGTACTTTTTACAGCAGACTGTATCAAGTACCTTGTGTTTTTTATGTACAAAAGGTCTGGTTTTTCTACACGTAGATAAAGACATTGAGATTGTCTTGGACTTAGAAGTAAGACAATTGCTGGGTGAGTTAAATGGGCTTAGCCCAAAGATTTGACGTCTTCTGGGCTACAGAAAAGCACATAATTTATTGTCAAAAGTTGAATATAGTAATGAACAGTCGCGATGGTACAGAGTACAGTGTAGCCGATTTCAATTAACAAAAAGACCGGGAAAAAATTCAAAAGTGGAAAAAATGTTCCAGTGTTGCTGGTAAGAGGCTAATTCGACGTATTTTGTAACGAGAAATCGAATGATGCAATCCGCGTTGCTCTCCGACCAATACTTTTGGCTGTAGTGACAATTGAATGATCATTTATGTCATAATAACGTGCCCAGCAACGGCTCTTACTCCATGGAAACCAGGGAAATTTGCAATTTTTCAACAGCTGCCGATGCCTGGCCCAATTCCGCATCTTTTGGCACCTTACTGAAGTGGGTCAGTATTTAGTTGTACTTTTTACAGCAGACTGTATCAAGTACCTTGTGTTTTTCATGTACAAATGGTCTGGTTTTTCTACACGTAAATAAAGACATTGAGATTGTCTTGGACTTAGAAGTAAGACAATTGCTGGGTGAGTTAAATGCTCTTCGCCAAAAGATTTGAGGTCTGCTGGGCTACCGAAGGGCACATAACTTATAGTCAAAAGTTGAATATAGTAATGACCAGTCGCGATGGTACATAGGACAGTGTAGCCGATTTCAATTAACAAAAAGACCAGGCAAAAATGCAAAAAGTAGAAAAACTGTTCCAGTGCTGCTGGTAAGAGACTAATCCGACGTATTTTGTGACGAGAAATCGAATGGTGCAAACCGCGTTGCTCTCCGACCAATACTTTTGGCTGTAGTGACAATTGAATGATCATTGATGTCATAATCAAGTGCCCAGCAACGGCTCTTACTCCATGGAAACCAGGGAAATTTGCAATTTTTCAACAGTTGCCGATGCCTGGCTCAATTCCGCTTCTTTTGGCACCTTATTAATGTGGGTCAGTGTTCAGTTGTACTTTTTACAGCAGACTGTATCAAGTACCTTGTGTTTTTTATGTACAAATGGTCTGGTTTTTCTACACGTAGTTAAAGACATTGAGATTGTCTTGGACTTAGAAGTAAGACAATTGCTGGGTGAGTTAAATGGGCTTAGCCAAAAGATTTGACGTCTTCTGGGCTACAGAAAAGCACATAACTTATAGTCAAAAGTTGAATATAGTAATGACCAGTCGCGATGGTACAGAGTACAGTGTAGCCGATTTCAATTAACAAAAAGACCAGGCAAAAATGCAAAAGTGGAAAAACTGTTCCAGTGCTGCTGGTAAGAGGATAATCCGACGTATTTTGTGACGAGAAATCGAATGGTGCAATCCGCGTTGCTCTCCGACCAATACTTTTGGCTGTAGCGACAAATGAATGATCATTTATGTCATAATCACGTGCCCAGCAACGGCTCTTACTCCATGGAAACCAGGAAAATTTGCAATTTTTCAACAGTTGCCGATGCCTGGCTCAATTCCGCTTCTTTTGGCACCTTATTAATGTGGGTCTGTTGTCAGTTGTACTTTTTACAGCAGACTGTATCAAGTACCTTGTGTTTTTTATGTACAAAAGGTCTGGTTTTTCTACACGTAGATAAAGACATTGAGATTGTCTTGGACTTAGAAGTAAGACAATTGCTGGGTGAGTTAAATGGGCTTAGCCCAAAGATTTGACGTCTTCTGGGCTACAGAAAAGCACATAATTTATTGTCAAAAGTTGAATATAGTAATGAACAGTCGCGATGGTACAGAGTACAGTGTAGCCGATTTCAATTAACAAAAAGACCGGGAAAAAATTCAAAAGTGGAAAAAATGTTCCAGTGTTGCTGGTAAGAGGCTAATTCGACGTATTTTGTAACGAGAAATCGAATGATGCAATCCGCGTTGCTCTCCGACCAATACTTTTGGCTGTAGTGACAATTGAATGATCATTTATGTCATAATAACGTGCCCAGCAACGGCTCTTACTCCATGGAAACCAGGGAAATTTGCAATTTTTCAACAGCTGCCGATGCCTGGCCCAATTCCGCATCTTTTGGCACCTTACTGAAGTGGGTCAGTATTTAGTTGTACTTTTTACAGCAGACTGTATCAAGTACCTTGTGTTTTTCATGTACAAATGGTCTGGTTTTTCTACACGTAAATAAAGACATTGAGATTGTCTTGGACTTAGAAGTAAGACAATTGCTGGGTGAGTTAAATGCTCTTCGCCAAAAGATTTGAGGTCTGCTGGGCTACCGAAGGGCACATAACTTATAGTCAAAAGTTGAATATAGTAATGACCAGTCGCGATGGTACATAGGACAGTGTAGCCGATTTCAATTAACAAAAAGACCAGGCAAAAATGCAAAAAGTAGAAAAACTGTTCCAGTGCTGCTGGTAAGAGACTAATCCGACGTATTTTGTGACGAGAAATCGAATGGTGCAAACCGCGTTGCTCTCCGACCAATACTTTTGGCTGTAGTGACAATTGAATGATCATTGATGTCATAATCAAGTGCCCAGCAACGGCTCTTACTCCATGGAAACCAGGGAAATTTGCAATTTTTCAACAGTTGCCGATGCCTGGCTCAATTCCGCTTCTTTTGGCACTTTATTAATGTGGGTCTGTGGTCAGTTGTACTTTTTACAGCAGACTGTATCAAGTACCTTGTGTTTTTTATGTACAAATGGTCTGGTTTTTCTACACGTAGTTAAAGACATTGAGATTGTCTTGGACTTAGAAGTAAGACAATTGCTGGGTGAGTTAAATGGGCTTAGCCAAAAGATTTGACGTCTTCTGGGCTACAGAAAAGCACATAACTTATAGTCAAAAGTTGAATATAGTAATGACCAGTCGCGATGGTACAGAGTACAGTGTAGCCGATTTCAATTAACAAAAAGACCAGGCAAAAATGCAAAAGTGGAAAAACTGTTCCAGTGCTGCTGGTAAGAGGATAATCCGACGTATTTTGTGACGAGAAATCGAATGGTGGATACCGCGTTGCTCTCCGACCAATGCTTTTGGCTGTAGCGACAATTGAATGATCATTGATGCCATCATCACGTGCCCAGCAACGGCTCTTACTCCATGGAAACCAGGGAAATTTGCAATTTTTCAACAGCTGCCGATGCCTGGCCCAATTCCGCTTCTTTTGGCACCTTATTAATGTGGGTCTGTGGTCAGTTGTACTTTTTACAGCAGACTGTATCAAGTACCTTTTGTTTTTTATGTACAAATGGTCTGGTTTTTCTACACGTAGATAAAGACATTGAGATTGTCTTGGACTTAGAAGTAAGACATCTGCTGGGTGAGTTAAATGGGCTTAGCCCAAAGATTTGACGTCTTCTGGTCTACCGAAGGGCACATAAGTTATAGTCAAAAGTTGAATATAGTAATGACCAGTCGCGATGGTACATAGGACAGTGTAGCCGATTTCAATTAACAAAAAGACCAGGCAAAAATGCAAAAGTGGAAAAACTGTTCCAGTGCTGCTGGTAAGAGGATAATCCGACGTATTTTGTGACGAGAAATCGAATGGTGCAATCCGCGTTGCTCTCCGACCAATACTTTTGGCTGTAGCGACAAATGAATGATCATTTATGTCATAATCACGTGCCCAGCAACGGCTCTTACTCCATGGAAACCAGGAAAATTTGCAATTTTTCAACAGTTGCCGATGCCTGGCTCAATTCCGCTTCTTTTGGCACCTTATTAATGTGGGTCTGTTGTCAGTTGTACTTTTTACAGCAGACTGTATCAAGTACCTTGTGTTTTTTATGTACAAAAGGTCTGGTTTTTCTACACGTAGATAAAGACATTGAGATTGTCTTGGACTTAGAAGTAAGACAATTGCTGGGTGAGTTAAATGGGCTTAGCCCAAAGATTTGACGTCTTCTGGGCTACAGAAAAGCACATAATTTATTGTCAAAAGTTGAATATAGTAATGAACAGTCGCGATGGTACAGAGTACAGTGTAGCCGATTTCAATTAACAAAAAGACCGGGAAAAAATTCAAAAGTGGAAAAAATGTTCCAGTGTTGCTGGTAAGAGGCTAATTCGACGTATTTTGTAACGAGAAATCGAATGATGCAATCCGCGTTGCTCTCCGACCAATACTTTTGGCTGTAGTGACAATTGAATGATCATTTATGTCATAATAACGTGCCCAGCAACGGCTCTTACTCCATGGAAACCAGGGAAATTTGCAATTTTTCAACAGCTGCCGATGCCTGGCCCAATTCCGCATCTTTTGGCACCTTACTGAAGTGGGTCAGTATTTAGTTGTACTTTTTACAGCAGACTGTATCAAGTACCTTGTGTTTTTCATGTACAAATGGTCTGGTTTTTCTACACGTAAATAAAGACATTGAGATTGTCTTGGACTTAGAAGTAAGACAATTGCTGGGTGAGTTAAATGCTCTTCGCCAAAAGATTTGAGGTCTGCTGGGCTACCGAAGGGCACATAACTTATAGTCAAAAGTTGAATATAGTAATGACCAGTCGCGATGGTACATAGGACAGTGTAGCCGATTTCAATTAACAAAAAGACCAGGCAAAAATGCAAAAAGTAGAAAAACTGTTCCAGTGCTGCTGGTAAGAGACTAATCCGACGTATTTTGTGACGAGAAATCGAATGGTGCAAACCGCGTTGCTCTCCGACCAATACTTTTGGCTGTAGTGACAATTGAATGATCATTGATGTCATAATCAAGTGCCCAGCAACGGCTCTTACTCCATGGAAACCAGGGAAATTTGCAATTTTTCAACAGTTGCCGATGCCTGGCTCAATTCCGCTTCTTTTGGCACCTTATTAATGTGGGTCTGTGGTCAGTTGTACTTTTTACAGCAGACTGTATCAAGTACCTTGTGTTTTTTATGTACAAATGGTCTGGTTTTTCTACACGTAGTTAAAGACATTGAGATTGTCTTGGACTTAGAAGTAAGACAATTGCTGGGTGAGTTAAATGGGCTTAGCCAAAAGATTTGACGTCTTCTGGGCTACAGAAAAGCACATAACTTATAGTCAAAAGTTGAATATAGTAATGACCAGTCGCGATGGTACAGAGTACAGTGTAGCCGATTTCAATTAACAAAAAGACCAGGCAAAAATGCAAAAGTGGAAAAACTGTTCCAGTGCTGCTGGTAAGAGGATAATCCGACGTATTTTGTGACGAGAAATCGAATGGTGGATACCGCGTTGCTCTCCGACCAATGCTTTTGGCTGTAGCGACAATTGAATGATCATTGATGCCATCATCACGTGCCCAGCAACGGCTCTTACTCCATGGAAACCAGGGAAATTTGCAATTTTTCAACAGCTGCCGATGCCTGGCCCAATTCCGCTTCTTTTGGCACCTTATTAATGTGGGTCTGTGGTCAGTTGTACTTTTTACAGCAGACTGTATCAAGTACCTTGTGTTTTTTATGTACAAATGGTGTGGTTTTTCTACACGTAGATAAAGACATTGAGATTGTCTTGGACTTAGAAGTAAGACATCTGCTGGGTGAGTTAAATGGGCTTAGCCCAAAGATTTGACGTCTTCTGGTCTACCGAAGGGCACATAAGTTATAGTCAAAAGTTGAATATAGTAATGACCAGTCGCGATGGTACATAGGACAGTGTAGCCGATTTCAATTAACAAAAAGACCAGGCAAAAATGCAAAAGTGGAAAAACTGTTCCAGTGCTTCTGGTAAGAGGATAATCCGACGTATTTTGTGACGAGAAATCGAATGGTGCAATCTGCGTTGCTCTCCGACCAATACTTTTGGCTGTAGCGACAATTGAATGATCATTTATGTCATAATCACGTGCCCAGCAACGGCTCTTACTCCATGGAAACCAGGAAAATTTGCAATTTTTCAACAGTTGCCGATGCCTGGCTCAATTCCGCTTCTTTTGGCACCTTATTAATGTGGGTCTGTGGTCAGTTGTACTTTTTACAGCAGACTGTATCAAGTACCTTGTGTTTTTTATGTACAAATGGTGTGCTTTTTCTACACGTAGATAAAGACATTGAGATTGTCTTGGACTTAGAAGTAAGACAATTGCTGGGTGAGTTAAATGCTCTTCGCCAAAAGATTTGAGGTCTGCTGGGCTACCGAAGGGCACATAACTTATAGTCAAAAGTTGAATATAGTAATGACCAGTCGCGATGGTACATAGGACAGTGTAGCCGATTTCAATTAACAAAAAGACCAGGCAAAAATGCAAAAGTGGAAAAACTGTTCCAGTGCTGCTGGTAAGAGGATAATCCGACGTATTTTGTGACGAGAAATCGAATGGTGCAAACCGCGTTGCTCTCCGACCAATGCTTTTGGCTGTAGAGACAATTGAATGATCACTGATGTCATAATCACTTGCCCAGCAACGGCTCTTACTCCATGGAAACCAGGGAAATTTGCAATTTTTCAACAGCTGCCGATGCCTGGCCCAATTCCGCTTCTTTTGGCACCTTATTAATGTGGATCTGTGGTCAGTTGTACTTTTTACAGCAGACTGTATCAAGTACCTTGTGTTTTTTATGTACAAAAGGTCTGGTTTTTCTACACGTAGATAAAGACATTGAGATTGTCTTGGACTTAGAAGTAAGACAATTGCTGGGTGAGTTAAATGGGCTGAGCCAAAAGATTTGACGTCTTCTGGGCTACAGAAAAGCACATAACTTATAGTCAAAAGTTGAATATAGTAATGAACAGTCGCGATGGTACAGAGTACAGTGTAGCCGATTTCAATTAACAAAAAGACCCGGAAAAAATTCAAAAGTGGAAAAAATATTCCAGTGTTGCTGGTAAGAGGCTAATTCGACGTATTTTGTAACGAGAAATCGAATGATGCAATCCGCGTTGCTCTCCGACCAATACTTTTGGCTGTAGTGACAATTGAAAGATTATTTATGTCATGATAACGTGCCCAGCAACGGCTCTTACTTCATGGAAACCAGGGAAATTTGCAATTTTTTCAACAGCTAACGATGCCTGGCCCAATTCCGCATCTTTTGGCACCTTACTGAAGTGGGTCAGTGTTCAGTTGTACTTTTTACAGCAGACTGTATCAAGTACCTTGTGTTTTTCATGTACAAATGGTCTGGTTTTTCTACACGTAAATAAAGACATTGAGATTGTCTTGGACTTAGAAGTAAGACAATTGCTGGGTGAGTTAAATGCGCTTCGCCAAAAGCTTTGAGGTCTTCTGGGCTACCGAAGGGCACAGAACTTATAGTCAAAAGTTGAATATAGTAATGACCAGTCGCGATGGTACATAGTACAGTGTACCCGATTTCAATTAACAAAAAGACCAAGCAAAAATGCAAAAGTGGAAAAACTGTTCCAGTGTTGCTGGTAAGAGGCTAATCCGACGTATTTTGTGACGAGAAATCGAATGGTGGATACCGCGTTGCTCTCCGACCAATGCTTTTGGCTGTAGCGACAATTGAATGATCATTGATGCCATCATCACGTGCCCAGCAACGGCTCTTACTCCATGGAAACCAGGGAAATTTGCAATTTTTCAACAGCTGCCGATGCCTGGCCCAATTCCGCTTCTTTTGGCACCTTATTAATGTGGGTCTGTGGTCAGTTGTACTTTTTACAGCAGACTGTATCAAGTACCTTGTGTTTTTTATGTACAAAAGGTTTGGTTTTTCTACACGTAGATAAAGACATTGAGATTGTCTTGGACTTAGAAGTAAGACAATTGCTGGGTGAGTTAAATGGGCTTAGCCAAAAGATTTGACGTCTTCTGGGCTACAGAAAAGCACATAATTTATTGTCAAAAGTTGAATATAGTAATGAACAGTCGCGATGGTACAGAGTACAGTGTAGCCGATTTCAATTAACAAAAAGACCAAGCAAAAATGCAAAAGTGGAAAAACTGTTCCAGTGTTGCTGGTAAGAGGCTAATCCGACGTATTTTGTGACGAGAAATCGAATGGTGGATACCGCGTTGCTCTCCGACCAATGCTTTTGGCTGTAGCGACAATTGAATGATCATTGATGCCATCATCACGTGCCCAGCAACGGCTCTTACTCCATGGAAACCAGGGAAATTTGCAATTTTTCAACAGCTGCCGATGCCTGGCCCAATTCCGCTTCTTTTGGCACCTTATTAATGTGGGTCTGTGGTCAGTTGTACTTTTTACAGCAGACTGTATCAAGTACCTTGTGTTTTTTATGTACAAATGGTCTGGTTTTTCTACACGTAGATAAAGACATTGAGATTGTCTTGGACTTAGAAGTAAGACATCTGCTGGGTGAGTTAAATGGGCTTAGCCCAAAGATTTGACGTCTTCTGGTCTACCGAAGGGCACATAAGTTATAGTCAAAAGTTGAATATAGTAATGACCAGTCGCGATGGTACATAGGACAGTGTAGCCGATTTCAATTAACAAAAAGACCAGGCAAAAATGCAAAAGTGGAAAAACTGTTCCAGTGCTGCTGGTAAGAGGATAATCCGACGTATTTTGTGACGAGAAATCGAATGGTGCAAACCGCGTTGCTCTCCGACCAATACTTTTGGCTGTAGCGAAAATTGAATGATCATTTATGTCATAATCACGTGCCCAGCAACGGCTCTTACTCCATGGAAACCAGGAAAATTTGCAATTTTTCAACAGTTGCCGATGCCTGGCTCAATTCCGCTTCTTTTGGCACCTTATTAATGTGGGTCTGTGGTCAGTTGTACTTTTTACAGCAGACTGTATCAAGTACCTTGTGTTTTTTATGTACAAAAGGTCTGGTTTTTCAACACGTAGATAAAGACATTGAAATTGTCTTGGACTTAGAAGTAAGACAATTGCTGGGTGAGTTAAATGGGCTGAGCCAAAAGATTTGACGTCTTCTGGGCTACAGAAAAGCACATAACTTATAGTCAAAAGTTGAATATAGTAATGAACAGTCGCGATGGTACAGAGTACAGGGAAGCCGATTTCAATTAACAAAAAGACCGGGAAAAAATTCAAAAGTGGAAAAAATGTTCCAGTATTGCTGGTAAGAGGCTAATTCGACGTATTTTGTAACGAGAAATCGAATGATGCAATCCGCGTTGCTCTCCGACCAATACTTTTGGCTGTAGTGACAATTGAATGATCATTTACGTCATAATAACGTGCCCAGCAACGGCTCTTACTCCATGGAAACCATTGAAATTTGCAATTTTTCAACAGCTGCCGATTCCTGGCCCAATTCCGCATCTTTTGGCACCTTACTGAAGTGGGTCAGTATTCAGTTGTACTTTTTACAGCAGACTGTATCAAGTACCTTGTGTTTTTCATGTACAAATGGTGTGGTTTTTCTACACGTAGATAAAGACATTGAGATTGTCTTGGACTTAGAAGTAAGACAATTGCTGGGTGAGTTAAATGCTCTTCGCCAAAAGATTTGAGGTCTGCTGGGCTACCGAAGGGCACATAACTTATAGTCAAAAGTTGGATATAGTAATGACCAGTCGCGATGGTACATAGGACAGTGTAGCCGATTTCAATTAACGAAAAGACCAGGCAAAAATGCAAAAGTGGAAAAACTGTTCCAGTGCTGCTGGTAAGAGGATAATCCGACGTATTTTGTGACGAGAAATCGAATGGTGCAAACCGCGTTGCTCTCCGACCAATGCTTTTGGCTGTAGCGACAATTGAATGATCATTGATGCCATCATCACGTGCCCAGCAACGGCTCTTACTCCATGGAAACCAGGGAAATTTGCAATTTTTCAACAGCTGCCGATGCCTGGCCCAATTCCGCTTCTTTTGGCACCTTATTAATGTGGGTCTGTGGTCAGTTGTACTTTTTACAGCAGACTGTATCAAGTACCTTGTGTTTTTTATGTACAAAAGGTCTGGTTTTTCTACACGTAGATAAAGACATTGAGATTGTCTTGGACTTAGAAGTAAGACAATTGCTGGGTGAGTTAAATGGGCTGAGCCAAAAGATTTGACGTCTTCTGGGCTACAGAAAAGCACATAACTTATAGTCAAAAGTTGAATATAGTAATGAACAGTCGCGATGGTACAGAGTACAGTGTAGCCGATTTCAATTAACAAAAAGACCGGGAAAAAATTCAAAAGTGGAAAAAATGTTCCAGTGTAGCTGGTAAGAGGCTAATTCGACGTATTTTGTAACGAGAAAAGGAATGATGCAATCCGCGTTGCTCTCCGACCAATACTTTTGGCTGTAGTGACAATTGAATGATTATTTATGTCATAATAACGTGCCCAGCAACGGCTCTTACTCCATGGAAACCATTGAAATTTGCAATTTTTCAACAGCTGCCGATTCCTGGCCCAATTCCGCATCTTTTGGCACCTTACTGAAGTGGGTCAGTATTCAGTTGTACTTTTTACAGCAGACTGTATCAAGTACCTTGTGTTTTTCATGTACAAATGGTCTGGTTTTTCTACACGTAGATAAAGACATTGAGATTGTCTTGGACTTAGAAGTAAGACAATTGCTGGGTGAGTTAAATGCTCTTCGCCAAAAGATTTGAGGTCTGCTGGGCTACCGAAGGGCACATAACTTATAGTCAAAAGTTGAATATAGTAATGAACAGTCGCGATGGTACATAGGACAGTGTAGCCGATTTCAATTAACGAAAAGACCAGGCAAAAATGCAAAAGTGGAAAAACTGTTCCAGTGCTGCTGGTAAGAGGATAATCCGACGTATTTTGTGACGAGAAATCGAATGGTGGATACCGCGTTGCTCTCCGACCAATGCTTTTGGCTGTAGCGACAATTGAATGATCATTGATGCCATCATCACGTGCCCAGCAACGGCTCTTACTCCATGGAAACCAGGGAAATTTGCAATTTTTCAACAGCTGCCGATGCCTGGCCCAATTCCGCTTCTTTTGGCACCTTATTAATGTGGGTCTGTGGTCAGTTGTACTTTTTACAGCAGACTGTATCAAGTACCTTGTGTTTTTTATGTACAAAAGGTCTGGTTTTTCTACACGTAGATAAAGACATTGAGATTGTCTTGGACTTAGAAGTAAGACAATTGCTGGGTGAGTTAAATGGGCTGAGCCAAAAGATTTGACGTCTTCTGGGCTACAGAAAAGCACATAACTTATAGTCAAAAGTTGAATATAGTAATGAACAGTCGCGATGGTACAGAGTACAGTGTAGCCGATTTCAATTAACAAAAAGACCGGGAAAAAATTCAAAAGTGGAAAAAATGTTCCAGTGTTGCTGGTAAGAGGCTAATTCGACGTATTTTGTAACGAGAAATCGAATGATGCAATCCGCGTTGCTCTCCGACCAATACTTTTGGCTGTAGTGACAATTGAATGATTATTTATGTCATGATAACGTGCCCAGCAACGGGTCTTACTTCATGGAAACCAGGGAAATTTGCAATTTTTCAACAGCTGACGATGCCTGGCCCAATTCCGCATCTTTTGGCACCTTACTGAAGTGGGTCAGTGTTCAGTTGTACTTTTTACAGCAGACTGTATCAAGTACCTTGTGTTTTTCATGTACAAATGGTCTGGTTTTTCTACACGTAAATAAAGACATTGAGATTGTCTTGGACTTAGACGTAAGACAATTGCTGGGTGAGTTAAATGCGCTTCGCCAAAAGCTTTGAGGTCTTCTGGGCTACCGAAGGGCACATAACTTATAGTCAAAAGTTGAATATAGTAATGACCAGTCGCGATGGTACATAGTACAGTGTACCCGATTTCAATTAACAAAAAGACCAGGCAAAAATGCAAAAGTGGAAAAACTGTTCCAGTGTTGCTGGTAAGAGGCTAATCCGACGTATTTTGTGACGAGAAATCGAATGGTGGAAACCGCGTTGCTCTCCGACCAATGCTTTTGGCTGTAGCGACAATTGAATGATCATTGATGCCATCATCACGTGCCCAGCAACGGCTCTTACTCCATGGAAACCAGGGAAATTTGCAATTTTTCAACAGCTGCTGATGCCTGGCCCAATTCCGCTTCTTTTGGCACCTTATTAATGTGGGTCTGTGGTCAGTTGTACTTTTTACAGCAGACTGTATCAAGTACCTTGTGTTTTTTATGTACAAATGGTCTGGTTTTTCTACACGTAGATAAAGACATTGAGATTGTCTTGGACTTAGAAGGAAGACATCTGCTGGGTGAGTTAAATGGGCTTAGCCCAAAGATTTGACGTCTTCTGGTCTACCGAAGGGCACATAAGTTATAGTCAAAAGTTGAATATAGTAATGACCAGTCGCGATGGTACATAGGACAGTGTAGCCGATTTCAATTAACAAAAAGACCAGGCAAAAATGCAAAAGTGGAAAAACTGTTCCAGTGCTGCTGGTAAGAGGATAATCCGACGTATTTTGTGACGAGAAATCGAATGGTGCAATCCGCGTTGCTCTCCGACCAATACTTTTGGCTGTAGCGACAATTGAATGATCATTTATGTCATAATCACGTGCCCAGCAACGGCTCTTACTCCATGGAAACCAGGAAAATTTGCAATTTTTCAACAGTTGCCGATGCCTGGCTCAATTCCGCTTCTTTTGGCACCTTATTAATGTGGGTCTGTTGTCAGTTGTACTTTTTACAGCAGACTGTATCAAGTACCTTGTGTTTTTTATGTACAAAAGGTCTGGTTTTTCTACACGTAGATAAAGACATTGAGATTGTCTTGGACTTAGAAGTAAGACAATTGCTGGGTGAGTTAAATGGGCTTAGCCAAAAGATTTGACGTCTTCTGGGCTACAGAAAAGCACATAATTTATTGCCAAAAGTTGAATATAGTAATGAACAGTCGCGATGGTACAGAGTACAGTGTAGCCGATTTCAATTAACAAAAAGACCGGGAAAAAATTCAAAAGTGGAAAAAATGTTCCAGTGTTGCTGGTAAGAGGCTAATTCGACGTATTTTGTAACGAGAAATCGAATGATGCAATCCGCGTTGCTCTCCGACCAATACTTTTGGCTGTAGTGACAATTGAATGATCATTTATGTCATAATAACGTGCCCAGCAACGGCTCTTACTCCATGGAAACCAGGGAAATTTGCAATTTTTCAACAGCTGCCGATGCCTGGCCCAATTCCGCATCTTTTGGCACCTTACTGAAGTGGGTCAGTATTCAGTTGTACTTTTTACAGCAGACTGTATCAAGTACCTTGTGTTTTTCATGTACAAATGGTCTGGTTTTTCTACACGTAAATAAAGACATTGAGATTGTCTTGGACTTAGAAGTAAGACAATTGCTGGGTGAGTTAAATGCGCTTCGCCAAAAGATTTGAGGTCTGCTGGGCTACCGAAGGGCACATAACTTATAGTCAAAAGTTGAATATAGTAATGACCAGTCGCGATGGTACATAGGACAGTGTACCCGATTTCAATTAACAAAAAGACCAGGCAAAAATGCAAAAGTGGAAAAACTGTTCCAGTGCTGCTGGTAAGAGACTAATCCGACGTATTTTGTGACGAGAAATGGAATGGTGCAAACCGCGTTGCTCTCCGACCAATACTTTTGGCTGTAGTGACAATTGAATGATCATTGATGTCATAATCAAGTGCCCAGCAACGGCTCTTACTCCATGGAAACCAGGGAAATTTGCAATTTTTCAACAGCTGCCGATGCCTGGCCCAATTCCGCTTCTTTTGGCACCTTATTAATGTGGGTCTGTGGTCAGTTGTACTTTTTACAGCAGACTGTATCAAGTACCTTGTGTTTTTTATGTACAAAAGGTCTGGTTTTTCTACACGTAGATAAAGACATTGAGATTGTCTTGGACTTAGAAGTAAGACAATTGCTGGGTGAGTTAAATGGGCTGAGCCAAAAGATTTGACGTCTTCTGGGCTACAGAAAAGCACATAACTTATAGTCAAAAGTTGAATATAGTAATGAACAGTCGCGATGGTACAGAGTACAGTGTAGCCGATTTCAATTAACAAAAAGACCGGGAAAAAATTCAAAAGTGGAAAAAATGTTCCAGTGTTGCTGGTAAGAGGCTAATTCGACGTATTTTGTAACGAGAAATCGAATGATGCAATCCGCGTTGCTCTCCGACCAATACTTTTGGCTGTAGTGACAATTGAATGATTATTTATGTCATGATAACGTGCCCAGCAACGGGTCTTACTTCATGGAAACCAGGGAAATTTGCAATTTTTCAACAGCTGACGATGCCTGGCCCAATTCCGCATCTTTTGGCACCTTACTGAAGTGGGTCAGTGTTCAGTTGTACTTTTTACAGCAGACTGTATCAAGTACCTTGTGTTTTTCATGTACAAATGGTCTGGTTTTTCTACACGTAAATAAAGACATTGAGATTGTCTTGGACTTAGACGTAAGACAATTGCTGGGTGAGTTAAATGCGCTTCGCCAAAAGCTTTGAGGTCTTCTGGGCTACCGAAGGGCACATAACTTATAGTCAAAAGTTGAATATAGTAATGACCAGTCGCGATGGTACATAGTACAGTGTACCCGATTTCAATTAACAAAAAGACCAGGCAAAAATGCAAAAGTGGAAAAACTGTTCCAGTGTTGCTGGTAAGAGGCTAATCCGACGTATTTTGTGACGAGAAATCGAATGGTGGAAACCGCGTTGCTCTCCGACCAATGCTTTTGGCTGTAGCGACAATTGAATGATCATTGATGCCATCATCACGTGCCCAGCAACGGCTCTTACTCCATGGAAACCAGGGAAATTTGCAATTTTTCAACAGCTGCCGATGCCTGGCCCAATTCCGCTTCTTTTGGCACCTTATTAATGTGGGTCTGTGGTCAGTTGTACTTTTTACAGCAGACTGTATCAAGTACCTTGTGTTTTTTATGTACAAATGGTCTGGTTTTTCTACACGTAGATAAAGACATTGAGATTGTCTTGGACTTAGAAGTAAGACATCTGCTGGGTGAGTTAAATGGGCTTAGCCCAAAGATTTGACGTCTTCTGGTCTACCGAAGGGCACATAAGTTATAGTCAAAAGTTGAATATAGTAATGACCAGTCGCGATGGTACATAGGACAGTGTAGCCGATTTCAATTAACAAAAAGACCAGGCAAAAATGCAAAAGTGGAAAAACTGTTCCAGTGCTGCTGGTAAGAGGATAATCCGACGTATTTTGTGACGAGAAATCGAATGGTGCAATCCGCGTTGCTCTCCGACCAATACTTTTGGCTGTAGCGACAATTGAATGATCATTTATGTCATAATCACGTGCCCAGCAACGGCTCTTACTCCATGGAAACCAGGAAAATTTGCAATTTTTCAACAGTTGCCGATGCCTGGCTCAATTCCGCTTCTTTTGGCACCTTATTAATGTGGGTCTGTTGTCAGTTGTACTTTTTACAGCAGACTGTATCAAGTACCTTGTGTTTTTTATGTACAAAAGGTCTGGTTTTTCTACACGTAGATAAAGACATTGAGATTGTCTTGGACTTAGAAGTAAGACAATTGCTGGGTGAGTTAAATGGGCTTAGCCAAAAGATTTGACGTCTTCTGGGCTACAGAAAAGCACATAATTTATTGCCAAAAGTTGAATATAGTAATGAACAGTCGCGATGGTACAGAGTACAGTGTAGCCGATTTCAATTAACAAAAAGACCGGGAAAAAATTCAAAAGTGGAAAAAATGTTCCAGTGTTGCTGGTAAGAGGCTAATTCGACGTATTTTGTAACGAGAAATCGAATGATGCAATCCGCGTTGCTCTCCGACCAATACTTTTGGCTGTAGTGACAATTGAATGATCATTTATGTCATAATAACGTGCCCAGCAACGGCTCTTACTCCATGGAAACCAGGGAAATTTGCAATTTTTCAACAGCTGACGATGCCTGGCCCAATTCCGCATCTTTTGGCACCTTACTGAAGTGGGTCAGTATTCAGTTGTACTTTTTACAGCAGACTGTATCAAGTACCTTGTGTTTTTCATGTACAAATGGTCTGGTTTTTCTACACGTAAATAAAGACATTGAGATTGTCTTGGACTTAGAAGTAAGACAATTGCTGGGTGAGTTAAATGCGCTTTGCCAAAAGATTTGAGGTCTTCTGGGCTACCGAAGGGCACATAACTTATAGTCAAAAGTTGAATATAGTAATGACCAGTCGCGATGGTACATAGGACAGTGTACCCGATTTCAATTAACAAAAAGACCAGGCAAAAATGCAAAAGTGGAAAAACTGTTCCAGTGCTGCTGGTAAGAGACTAATCCGACGTATTTTGTGACGAGAAATGGAATGGTGCAAACCGCGTTGCTCTCCGACCAATACTTTTGGCTGTAGTGACAATTGAATGATCATTGATGTCATAATCAAGTGCCCAGCAACGGCTCTTACTCCATGGAAACCAGGGAAATTTGCAATTTTTCAACAGCTGCCGATGCCTGGCTCAATTCCGCTTCTTTTGGCACCTTATTAATGTGGGTCTGTGGTCAGTTGTACTTTTTACAGCAGACTGTATCAAGTACCTTGTGTTTTTTATGTACAAATGGTGTGGTTTTTCTACACGTAGATAAAGACATTGAGATTGTCTTGGACTTAGAAGTAAGACAATTGCTGGGTGAGTTAAATGGGCTTAGCCAAAAGATTTGACGTCTTCTGGGCTACAGAAAAGCACATAACTTATAGTCAAAAGTTGAATATAGTAATGAACAGTCGCGATGGTACAGAGTACAGTGTAGCCGATTTCAATTAACAAAAAGACCGGGAAAAAATTCAAAAGTGGAAAAAATGTTCCAGTGTTGCTGGTAATAGGCTAATTCGACGTATTTTGTAACGAGAAATCGAATGATGCAATCCGCGTTGCTCTCCGACCAATACTTTTGGCTGTAGTGACAATTGAATAATCATTTATGTCATAATAACGTGCCCAGCAACGGCTCTTACTTCATGGAAACCAGGGAAATTTGCAATTTTTCAACAGCTGACGATGCCTGGCCCAATTCCGCTTCTTTTGGCACCTTACTGAAGTGAGTCAGTGTTCAGTTGTACTTTTTACAGCAGACTGTATCAAGTACCTTGTGTTTTTCATGTACAAATGGTCTGGTTTTTCTACACGTAAATAAAGACATTGAGATTGTCTTGGACTTAGACGTAAGACAATTGCTGGGTGAGTTAAATGCGCTTCGCCAAAAGCTTTGAGGTCTTCTGGGCTACCGAAGGGCACATAACTTATGGTCAAAAGTTGAATATAGTAATGACAGGTCGCGATGGTACATTGTACAGTGTAGCCGATTTCAATTAACAAAAAGACCAGGCAAAAATGCAAAAGTGGAAAAACTGTTCCAGTGTTGCTGGTAAGAGGCTAATCCGACGTATTTTGTGACGAGAAATCGAATGGTGGAAACCGCGTTGCTCTCCGACCAATGCTTTTGGCTGTAGCGACAATTCAATGATCATTGATGCCATAATCACGTGCCCAGCAACGGCTCTTACTCCATGGAAACCAGGGAAATTTGCAATTTTTCAACAGCTGCCAATGCCTGGCCCAATTCCGCTTCTTTTGGCACATTATTAATGTGGGTCTGTGGTCAGTTGTACTTTTTACAGCAGACTGTATCAAGTACCTTGTGTTTTTTATGTACAAAAGGTCTGGTTTTTCTACACGTAGATAAAGACATTGAGATTGTCTTCGACTTAGAAGTAAGACATCTGCTGGGTGAGTTAAATGGGCTTAGCCCAACGATTTGACGTCTTCTGGTCTACCGAAGGGCACATAACTTATAGTCAAAAGTTGAATATAGTAATGACCAGTCGCGATGGTACATAGGACAGTGTAGCCGATTTCAATTAACAAAAAGACCAGGCAAAAATGCAAAAGTGGAAAAACTGTTCCAGTGTTGCTGGTAAGAGGCTAATCCGACGTATTTTGTGACGAGAAATCGAATGGTGGAAACCGCGTTACTCTCCGACCAATGCTTTTGGCTGTAGCGACAATTCAATGATCATTAATGCCATAATCACGTGCCCAGCAACGGCTCTTACTCCATGGAAACCAGGGAAATTTGCAATTTTTCAACAGCTGCCGATGCCTGGCCCAATTCCGCATCTTTTGGCACCTTATTAATGTGGGTCTGTGGTCAGTTGTACTTTTTACAGCAGACTGTATCAAGTACCTTGTGTTTTTTATGTACAAATGGTGTGGTTTTTCTACACGTAGATAAAGACATTGAGATTGTCTTGGACTTAGAAGTAAGACAATTGCTGGGTGAGTTAAATGGGCTGAGCCAAAAGATTTGACGTCTTCTGGGCTACAGAAAAGCACATAACTTATAGTCAAAAGTTGAATATAGTAATGAACAGTCGCGATGGTACATAGTACAGTGTAGCCGATTTCAATTAACAAAAAGACCGGGAAAAAATTCAAAAGTGGAAAAAATGTTCCAGTGTTGCTGGTAAGAGGCTAATTCGACGTATTTTGTAACGAGAAATCGAATGATGCAATCCGCGTTGCTCTCCGACCAATACTTTTGGCTGTAGTGACAATTGAATGATCATTTATGTCATAATAACGTGCCCAGCAACGGCTCTTACTTCATGGAAACCAGGGAAATTTGCAATTTTTCAACAGCTGCCGATGCCTGGCCCAATTCCGCATCTTTTGGCAGCTTACTGAAGTGGGTCAGTATTCAGTTGTACTTTTTACAGCAGACTGTATCAAGTACCTTGTGTTTTTCATGTACAAATGGTCTGGTTTTTCTACACGTAAATAAAGACATTGAGATTGTCTTGGACTTAGAAGTAAGACAATTGCTGGGTGAGTTAAATGCGCTTCGCCAAAAGATTTGAGGTCTGCTGGGCTACCGAAGGGCACATAACTTATAGTCAAAAGTTGAATATAGTAATGACCAGTCGCGATGGTACATAGTACAGTGTAGCCGATTTCAATTAACAAAAAGACCAGGCAAAAATGCAAAAGTGGAAAAACTGTTCCAGTGTTGCTGGTAAGAGGCTATTCCGACGTATTTTGTGACGAGAAATCGAATGGTGCAAACCGCGTTGCTCTCCGATCAATGCTTTTGGCTGTAGCGACAATTGAATGATCATTGATGTCATAATCACGTGCCCAGCAACGGCTCTTACTCCATGGAAACCAGGGAAATTTGCAATTTTTCAACAGCTGCCGATGCCTGGCCCAATTCCGCTTCTTTTGGCAACTTATTAATGTGGATCTGTGGTCAGTTGTACTTTTTACAGCAGACTGTATCAAGTACCTCGTGTTTTTTATGTACAAATGGTGTGGTTTTTCTACACGTAGATAAAGACATTGAGATTGTCTTGGACTTAGAAGTAAGACAATTGCTGGGTGAGTTAAATGGGCTTAGCCCAAAGATTTGACGTCTTCTGGTATACCGAAGGGCACATAACTTATAGTCAAAAGTTGAATATAGTAATGACCAGTCGCGATGGTACATAGGACAGTGTAGCCGATTTCAATTAACAAAAAGACCAGGCAAAATGCAAAATTGGAATAACTGTTCCAGTGCTGCTGGTAAGAGGATAATCCGACGTATTTTGTGACGAGAAATCGAATGGTGCAAACCGCGTTGCTCTCCGACCAATACTTTTGGCTGTAGCGACAATTGAATGATCATTGATGTCATAATCAAGTGCCCAGCAACGGCTCTTACTCCATGGAAACCAGGGAAATTTGCAATTTTTCAACAGTTGCCGATGCCTGGCTCAATTCCGCTTCTTTTGGCACCTTATTAATGTGGGTCTGTGGTCAGTTGTACTTTTTACAGCAGACTGTATCAAGTACCTTGTGTTTTTTTATGTACAAAAGGTCTGGTTTTTCTACACGTAGATAAAGACATTGAGATTGTCTTGGACTTAGAAGTAAGACAATTGCTGGGTGAGTTAAATGGGCTTAGCCAAAAGATTTGAGGTCTTCTGGGCTACAGAAAAGCACATAACTTATAGTCAAAAGTTGAATATAGTAATGACCAGTCGCGATGGTACATAGGAGAGTGTAGCCGATTTCAATTAACAAAAAGACCAGGCAAAAATGCAAAAGTGGAAAAACTGTTCCAGTGCTGCTGGTAAGAGGCTAATCCGACGTATTTTGTGACGAGAAATGGAATGATGCAATCCGCGTTGCTCTCCGACCAATACTTTTGGCTGTAGTGACAATTGAATGATCATTTATGTCATAATAACGTGCCCAGCAACGGCTCTTACTCCATGGAAACCAGGAAAATTTGCAATTTTTCAACAGCTGCCGATGCCTGGCACAATTCCGCATCTTTTGGCACCTTATTAATGTGGGCTGTGGTCAGTTGTACTTTTTACAGCAGACTGTATCAAGTACCTTCTGATTTTTATGTTCAAAAGGTGTGGTTTTTCTACACGTAAATAAAGACATTGCGATTGTCTTGGACTTAGAAGTAAGACAATTGCTGGGTGAGTTAAATTGGCTTGGCCCAAAGATTTGACGTTTTCTGGGCTACCGAAGGGCACATAACTTATAGTCAAAAGTTGAATATAGTAATGACCAGTCCCGATGTTACATAGGACAGTGTAGCCGATTTCAATTAACAAAAAGACCAGGTAAAAATGCAAAAGTGGAAAAACTGTTCCAGTGCTGCTGGTAAGAGGATAATCCCACGTATTTTGTGACGAGAAATCGAATGGTGCAAACCGTGTTGCTCTCCGACCAATACTTTTGGCTGTAGCGACAATTGAATGATCATTGATGTCATAACCACGTACCCAGCAACGGCTCTTACTCCATGGAAACCAGGGATATTTGCAATTTTTCAACAGTTGCCGATGCCTGGCTCAATTCCGCATCTTTTGGCACCTTATTAATGTGGTTCTGTGGTCAGTTGTACTTTTTACAGCAGACTGTATCAAGTACCTTGTGTTTTTTATGTACAAAAGGTGTGGTTTTTCTACACGTAGATAAAGACATTGAGATCGTCTTGGACTTAGAAGTAAGACAATTGCTGGGTGAGTTAAATGGGCTTAGCCGAAAGATTTGACGTCTTCTGGGCTACAGAAAAGCACATAACTTATAGTCAAAAGTTGAATATAGTAATGACCAGTCGCGATGGTACAGAGTACAGTGTAGCCGATTTCAATTAACAAAAAGACCGGGAAAAAATTCAAAAGTGGAAAAAATGTTCCAGTGTTGCTGGTAAGAGGCTAATTCGACGTATTTTGTAACGAGAAATCGAATGATGCAATCCGCGTTGCTCTCCGACCAATACTTTTGGCTGTAGTGACAATTGAATGATCATTTATGTCATAATAACGTGCCCAGCAACGGCTCTTACTCCATGGAAACCAGGGAAATTTGCAATTTTTCAATAGCTGCCGATGCCTGGCCCAATTCCGCTTCTTTTGGCACCTTACTGAAGTGGGTCAGTGTTCAGTTGTACTTTTTACAGCAGACTGTATCAAGTACCTTGTGTTTTTCATGTACAAATGGTCTGGTTTTTCTACACGTAAATAAAGACATTGAGATTGTCTTGGACTTAGAAATAAGACAATTGCTGGGTGAGTTAAATGCGCTTCGCCAAAAGATTTGAGGTCTTCTGGGCTACCGAAGGGCACATAACTTATAGTCAAAAGTTGAATATAGTAATGACCAGTCGCGATGGTACATAGTACGGTGTAGCCGATTTCAATTAACAAAAAGACCAGGCAAAAATGCAAAAGTGGAAAAACTGTTCCAGTGTTGCTGGTAAGAGGCTAATCCGACGTATTTTGTGACGAGAAATCGAATGGTGCAAACCGCGTTGCTCTCCGACCAATGCTTTTGGCTGTAGCGACAATTGAATGATCATTGATGCCATCATCACGTGCCCAGCAACGGCTCTTACTCCATGGAAACCAGGGAAATTTGCAATTTTTCAACAGCTGCCGATGCCTGGCCCAATTCCGCTTCTTTTGGCACCTTATTAATGTGGGTCTGTGGTCAGATGTACTTTTTACAGCAGACTGTATCAAGTACCTTGTGTTTTTTATGTACAAAAGGTCTGGTTTTTCTACACGTAGATAAAGACATTGAGATTGTCTTGGACTTAGAAGTAAGACAATTGCTGGGTGAGTTAAATGGGCTTAGCCAAAAGATTTGACGTCTTCTGGGCTTTAGAAAAGCACATAACTTATAGTCAAAAGTTGAATATAGTAATGACCAGTCGCGATGGTACACAGTACAGTGTAGCCGATTTCAATTAACAAAAACACCGGGAAAAGATTCAAAAGTGGAAAAAATGTTCCAGTGTTGCTGGTAATAGGCTAATCCGACGTATTTTGGAACGAGAAATCGAATGATGCAATCCGCGTTGCTCTCCGACCAATACTTTTGGCTGTAGTGACAATTGAATGATCATTTATGTCATAATAACGTGCCCAGCAACGGCTCTTACTCCATGGAAACCAGGAAAATTTGCAATTTTTCAACAGCTGCCGATGCCTGGCACAATTCCGCATCTTTTGGCACCTTATTAATGTGGGTCTGTGGTCAGTTGTACTTTTTACAGCAGACTGTATCAAGTACCTTGTGTTTTTTATGTACAAATGGTCTGGTTTTTCTACACGTAGATAAAGGCATTGAGATTGTCTTGGACTTAGACGTAAGACAATTGCTGGGTGAGTTAAATGCGCTTCGCCAAAAGCTTTGAGGTATTCTGGGCTACCGAAGGGCACATAACTTATAGTCAAAAGTTGAATTTAGTAATGACAGGTCGCGATGGTACATTGTACAGTGTACCCGATTTCAATTAACAAAAAGACCAGGCAAAAATGCAAAAGTGGAAAAACTGTTCCAGTGTTGCTGGTAAGAGGCTAATCCGACGTATTTTGTGACGAGAAATCGAATGGTGGAAACCGCGTTGCTCTCCGACCAATGCTTTTGGCTGTAGCGACAATTCAATGATCATTGATGCCATAATCACGTGCCCAGCAACGGCTCTTACTCCATGGAAACCAGGGAAATTTGCAATTTTTCAACAGCTGCCGATGCCTGGCCCAATTCCGCATCTTTTGGCACCTTATTAATGTGGGTCTGTGGTCAGTTGTACTTTTTACAGCAGACTGTATCAAGTACCTTGTGTTTTTTATGTACAAATGGTCTGGTTTTTCTACACGTAGATAAAGACATTGAGATTGTCTTCGACTTAGAAGTAAGACATCTGCTGGGTGAGTTAAATGGGCTTAGCCCAACGATTTGACGTCTTCTGGTCTACCGAAGGGCACATAACTTATAGTCAAAAGTTGAATATAGTAATGACCAATCGCGATGGTACATAGGACAGTGTAGCCGATTTCAATTAACAAAAAGACCAGGCAAAAATGCAAAAGTGGAAAAACTGTTCCAGTGTTGCTGGTAAGAGGCTAATCCGACGTATTTTGTGACGAGAAATCGAATGGTGGAAACCGCGTTGCTCTCCGACCAATGCTTTTGGCTGTAGCGACAATTCAATGATCATTGATGCCATAATCACGTGCCCAGCAACGGCTCTTACTCCATGGAAACCAGGGAAATTTGCAATTTTTCAACAGCTGCCGATGCCTGGCCCAATTCCGCATCTTTTGGCACCTTATTAATGTGGGTCTGTGGTCAGTTGTACTTTTTACAGCAGACTGTATCAAGTACCTTGTGTTTTTTATGTACAAATGGTGTGGTTTTTCTACACGTAGATAAAGACATTGAGATTGTCTTGGACTTAGAAGTAAGACAATTGCTGGGTGAGTTAAATGGGCTTAGCCAAAAGATTTGACGTCTTCTGGGCTACAGAAAAGCACATAACTTATAGTCAAAAGTTGAATATAGTAATGAACAGTCGCGATGGTACATAGTACAGTGTAGCCGATTTCAATTAACAAAAAGACCGGGAAAAAATTCAAAAGTGGAAAAAATGTTCCAGTGTTGCTGGTAAGAGGCTAATTCGACGTATTTTGTAACGAGAAATCGAATGATGCAATCCGCGTTGCTCTCCGACCAATACTTTTGGCTGTAGTGACAATTGAATGATCATTTATGTCATAATAACGTGCCCAGCAACGGCTCTTACTTCATGGAAACCAGGGAAATTTGCAATTTTTCAACAGCTGCCGATGCCTGGCCCAATTCCGCATCTTTTGGCAGCTTACTGAAGTGGGTCAGTATTCAGTTGTACTTTTTACAGCAGACTGTATCAAGTACCTTGTGTTTTTCATGTACAAATGGTCTGGTTTTTCTACACGTAAATAAAGACATTGAGATTGTCTTGGACTTAGAAGTAAGACAATTGCTGGGTGAGTTAAATGCGCTTCGCCAAAAGATTTGAGGTCTGCTGGGCTACCGAAGGGCACATAACTTATAGTCAAAAGTTGAATATAGTAATGACCAGTCGCGATGGTACATAGTACAGTGTAGCCGATTTCAATTAACAAAAAGACCAGGCAAAAATGCAAAAGTGGAAAAACTGTTCCAGTGTTGCTGGTAAGAGGCTATTCCGACGTATTTTGTGACGAGAAATCGAATGGTGCAAACCGCGTTGCTCTCCGATCAATGCTTTTGGCTGTAGCGACAATTGAATGATCATTGATGTCATAATCACGTGCCCAGCAACGGCTCTTACTCCATGGAAACCAGGGAAATTTGCAATTTTTCAACAGCTGCCGATGCCTGGCTCAATTCCGCTTCTTTTGGCACCTTATTAATGTGGATCTGTGGTCAGTTGCACTTTTTACAGCAGACTGTATCAAGTACCTCGTGTTTTTTATGTGCAAATGGTGTGGTTTTTCTACACGTAGATAAAGACATTGAGATTGTCTTGGACTTAGAAGTAAGACAATTGCTGGGTGAGTTAAATGGGCTTAGCCCAAAGATTTGACGTCTTCTGGTATACCGAAGGGCACATAACTTATAGTCAAAAGTTGAATATAGTAATGACCAGTCGCGATGGTACACAGTACAGTATAGCCGATTTCAATTAACAAAAAGACCAGGCAAAATGCAAAATTGGAATAACTGTTCCAGTGCTGCTGGTAAGAGGATAATCCGACGTATTTTGTGACGAGAAATCGAATGGTGCAAACCGCGTTGCTCTCCGACCAATACTTTTGGCTGTAGCGACAATTGAATGATCATTGATGTCATAATCAAGTGCCCAGCAACGGCTCTTACTCCATGGAAACCAGGGAAATTTGCAATTTTTCAACAGTTGCCGATGCCTGGCTCAATTCCGCTTCTTTTGGCACCTTATTAATGTGGGTCTGTGGTCAGTTGTACTTTTTACAGCAGACTGTATCAAGTACCTTGTGTTTTTTATGTACAAAAGGTCTGGTTTTTCTACACGTAGATAAAGACATTGAGATTGTCTTGGACTTAGAAGTAAGACAATTGCTGGGTGAGTTAAATGGGCTTAGCCAAAAGATTTGACGTCTTCTGGGCTACAGAAAAGCACATAACTTATAGTCAAAAGTTGAATATAGTAATGACCAGTCGCGATGGTACATAGGAGAGTGTAGCCGATTTCAATTAACAAAAAGACCAGGCAAAAATGCAAAAGTGGAAAAACTGTTCCAGTGTTGCTGGTAAGAGGCTAATCCGACGTATTTTGTGACGATAAATCGAATGGTGCAAACCGCGTTGCTCTCCGACCAATGCTTTTGGCTGTAGCGACAATTGAATGATCATTGATGCCATCATCACGTGCCCAGCAACGGCTCTTACTCCATGGAAACCAGGGAAATTTGCAATTTTTCAACAGCTGCCGATGCCTGGCCCAATTCCGCTTCTTTTGGCACCTTATTAATGTGGGTCTGTGGTCAGATGTACTTTTTACAGCAGACTGTATCAAGTACCTTGTGTTTTTTATGTACAAAAGGTCTGGTTTTTCTACACGTAGATAAAGACATTGAGATTGTCTTGGACTTAGAAGTAAGACAATTGCTGGGTGAGTTAAATGGGCTTAGCCAAAAGATTTGACGTCTTCTGGGCTTTAGAAAAGCACATAACTTATAGTCAAAAGTTGAATATAGTAATGACCAGTCGCGATGGTACACAGTACAGTGTAGCCGATTTCAATTAACAAAAAGACCGGGAAAAGATTCAAAAGTGGAAAAAATGTTCCAGTGTTGCTGGTAATAGGATAATCCGACGTATTTTGGAACGAGAAATCGAATAATGCAATCCGCGTTGCTCTCCGACCAATACTTTTGGCTGTAGTGACAATTGAATGATCATTTATGTCATAATAACGTGCCCAGCAACGGCTCTTACTCCATGGAAACCAGGAAAATTTGCAATTTTTCAACAGCAGCCGATGCCTGGCACAATTCCGCTTCTTTTGGCACCTTATTAATGTGGGTCTGTGGTCAGTTGTACTTTTTACAGCAGACTGTATCAAGTACCTTGTGTTTTTTATGTACAAATGGTCTGGTTTTTCTACACGTAGATAAAGGCATTGAGATTGTCTTGGACTTAGATGTAAGACAATTGCTGGGTGAGTTAAATGCGCTTCGCCAAAAGCTTTGAGGTCTTCTGGGCTACCGAAGGGTACATAACTTATAGTCAAAAGTTGAATATAGTAATGACAGGTCGCGATGGTACATTGTACAGTGTACCCGATTTCAATTAACAAAAAGACCAGGCAAAAATGCAAAAGTGGAAAAACTGTTCCAGTGTTGCTGGTAAGAGGCTAATCCGACGTATTTTGTGACGAGAAATCGAATGGTGGAAACCGCGTTGCTCTCCGACCAATGCTTTTGGCTGTAGCGACAATTCAATGATCATTGATGCCATAATCACGTGCCCAGCAACGGCTCTTACTCCATGGAAACCAGGGAAATTTGCAATTTTTCAACAGCTGCCAATGCCTGGCCCAATTCCGCTTCTTTTGGCACATTATTAATGTGGGTCTGTGGTCAGTTGTACTTTTTACAGCAGACTGTATCAAGTACCTTGTGTTTTTTATGTACAAAAGGTCTGGTTTTTCTACACGTAGATAAAGACATTGAGATTGTCTTCGACTTAGAAGTAAGACATCTGCTGGGTGAGTTAAATGGGCTTAGCCCAACGATTTGACGTCTTCTGGTCTACCGAAGGGCACATAACTTATAGTCAAAAGTTGAATATAGTAATGACCAATCGCGATGGTACATAGGACAGTGTAGCCGATTTCAATTAACAAAAAGACCAGGCAAAAATGCAAAAGTGGAAAAACTGTTCCAGTGTTGCTGGTAAGAAGCTAATTCGACGTATTTAGTAACGAGAAATCGAATGATGCAATCCGCGTTGCTCTCCGACCAATACTTTTGGCTGTAGTGACAATTGAATGATCATTTATGTCATAATAACGTGCCCAGCAACGGCTCTTACTCCATGGAAACCAGGAAAATTTGCAATTTTTCAACAGCTGCCGATGCCTGGCACAATTCCGCATCTTTTGGCACCTTATTAATGTGGGCTGTGGTCAGTTGTACTTTTTACAGCAGACTGTATCAAGTACCTTCTGATTTTTATGTACAAAAGGTGTGGTTTTTCTACACGTAAATAAAGACATTGCGATTGTCTTGGACTTAGAAGTAAGACAATTGCTGGGTGAGTTAAATTGGCTTGGCCCAAAGATTTGACGTCTTCTGGGCTACCGAAGGGCACATAACTTATAGTCAAAAGTTGAATATAGTAATGACCAGTCCCGATGGTACATAGGACAGTGTAGCCGATTTCAATTAACAAAAAGACCAGGTAAAAATGCAAAAGTGGAAAAACTGTTCCAGTGCTGCTGGTAAGAGGATAATCCCACGTATTTTGTGACGAGAAATCGAATGGTGCAAACCGTGTTGCTCTCCGACCAATACTTTTGGCTGTAGCGACAATTGAATGATCATTGATGTCATAACCACGTACCCAGCAACGGCTCTTACTCCATGGAAACCAGGGATATTTGCAATTTTTCAACAGTTGCCGATGCCTGGCTCAATTCCGCATCTTTTGGCACCTTATTAATGTGGTTCTGTGGTCAGTTGTACTTTTTACAGCAGACTGTATCAAGTACCTTGTGTTTTTTATGTACAAAAGGTGTGGTTTTTCTACACGTAGATAAAGACATTGAGATCGTCTTGGACTTAGAAGTAAGACAATTGCTGGGTGAGTTAAATGGGCTTAGCCGAAAGATTTGACGTCTTCTGGGCTACAGAAAAGCACATAACTTATAGTCAAAAGTTGAATATAGTAATGACCAGTCGCGATGGTACAGAGTACAGTGTAGCCGATTTCAATTAACAAAAGACCGGGAAAAAATTCAAAAGTGGAAAAAATGTTCCAGTGTTGCTGGTAAGAGGCTAATTCGACGTATTTTGTAACGAGAAATCGAATGATGCAATCCGCGTTGCTCTCCGACCAATACTTTTGGCTGTAGTGACAATTGAATGATCATTTATGTCATAATAACGTGCCCAGCAACGGCTCTTACTCCATGGAAACCAGGGAAATTTGCGATTTTTCAATAGCTGCCGATGCCTGGCCCAATTCCGCATCTTTTGGCACCTTACTGAAGTGGGTCAGTGTTCAGTTGTACTTTTTACAGCAGACTGTATCAAGTACCTTGTGTTTTTCATGTACAAATGGTCTGGTTTTTCTACACGTAAATAAAGACATTGAGATTGTCTTGGACTTAGAAATAAGACAATTGCTGGGTGAGTTAAATGGGCTTAGCCAAAAGATTTGACGTCTTCTGGGCTACAGAAAAGCACATAACTTATAGTCAAAAGTTGAATATAGTAATGACCAGTCGCGATGGTACATAGGAGAGTGTAGCCGATTTCAATTAACAAAAAGACCAGGCAAAAATGCAAAAGTGGAAAAACTGTTCCAGTGCTGCTGGTAAGAGGCTAATCCGACGTATTTTGTGACGAGAAATCGAATGGTGCATACCGCGTTGCTGTCCGACCAATACTTTTGGCTGTAGCGACAATTCAATGATCATTGATGTCATAATCACGTGCCCAGCAACGGCTCTTACTCCATGGAAACCAGGGAAATTTGCAATTTTTCAACAGTTGCCGATGCCTGGCTCAATTCCGCTTCTTTTGGCACCTTATTAATGTGGGTCTGTGGTCAGTTGTACTTTTTACAGCAGACTGTATCAAGTACCTTGTGTTTTTTATGTACAAAAGGTGTGGTTTTTCTACACGTAGATAAAGACATTGAGATCGTCTTGGACTTAGAAGTAAGACAATTGCTGGGTGAGTTAAATGGGCTTAGCCAAAAGATTTTGACGTCTTCTGGGCTACAGAAAAGCACATAACTTATAGTCAAAAGTTGAATATAGTAATGACCAGTCGCGATGGTACAGAGTACAGTGTAGCCGATTTCAATTAACAAAAAGACCGGGAAAAAATTCAAAAGTGGAAAAACTGTTCCAGTGTTGCTGGTAAGAGGCTAATTCGACGTATTTTGTAACGAGAAATCGAATGATGCAATCCGCGTTGCTCTCCGACCAATACTTTTGGCTGTAGTGACAATTGAATGATCATTTATGTCATAATAACGTGCCCAGCAACGGCTCTTACTCCATGGAAACCAGGGAAATTTGCGATTTTTCAACAGCTGCCGATGCCTGGCCCAATTCCGCATCTTTTGGCACCTTACTGAAGTGGGTCAGTGTTCAGTTGTACTTTTTACAGCAGACTGTATCAAGTACCTTGTGTTTTTCATGTACAAATGGTCTGGTTTTTCTACACGTAAATAAAGACATTGAGATTGTCTTGGACTTAGAAGTAAGACAATTGCTGGGTGAGTTGAATGCGCTTCGCCAAAAGATTTGAGGTCTTCTGGGCTACCGAAGGGCACATAACTTATAGTCAAAAGTTGAATATAGTAATGACCAGTCGCGATGGTACATAGTACAGTGTAGCCGATTTCAATAAACAAAAAGACCAGGCAAAAATGCAAAAGTGGAAAAACTGTTCCAGTGTTGCTGGTAAGAGGATAATCCGACGTATTTTGTGACGAGAAATCGAATGGTGCAAACCGCGTTGCTCTCGGACAAATGCTTTTGGCTGTAGCGACAATTGAATGATCATTGATGCCATCATCACGTGCCCAGCAACGGCTCTTACTCCATGGAAACCAGGGAAATTTGCAATTTTTCAACAGCTGCCGATGCCTGGCACAATTCCGCTTCTTTTGGCACCTTATTAATGTGGGTCTGTGGTCAGATGTACTTTTTACAGCAGACTGTATCAAGTACCTTGTGATTTTTTATGTACAAAAGGTCTGGTTTTTCTACACGTAGATAAAGACATTGAGATTGTCTTGGACTTAGAAGTAAGACAATTGCTGGGTGAGTTAAATGGGCTTAGCCAAAAGATTTGACGTCTTCTGGGCTACAGAAAAGCACATAACTTATAGTCAAAAGTTGAATATAGTAATGACCAGTCGCGATGGTACACAGTACAGTGTAGCCGATTTCAATTAACAAAAAGACCGGGAAAAGATTCAAAAGTGGAAAAAATGTTCCAGTGTTTGCTGGTAAGAGGCTAATCCGACGTATTTTGTAACGAGAAATCAATGATGCAATCCGCGTTGCTCTCCGACCAATACTTTTGGCTGTAGTGACAATTGAATGATCATTTATGTCATAATAACGTGCCCAGCAACGGCTCTTACTCCATGGAAACCAGGAAAATTTGCAATTTTTCAACAGCTGCCGATGCCTGGCACAATTCCGCATCTTTTGGCACCTTATGAATGTGGGTCTGTGGTCAGTTGTACTTTTTACAGCAGACTGTATCAAGTACCTTGTGTTTTTTATGTACAAATGGTCTGGTTTTTCTACACGTAGATAAAGGCATTGAGATTGTCTTGGACTTAGAAGTAAGACAATTGCTGGGTGAGTTAAATGGGCTTAGCCAAAAGATTTGACGTCCTCTGGGCTACAGAAAAGCACATAACTTATAGTCAAAAGTTGAATATAGTAATGACCAGTCGCGATGGTACATAGGAGAGTGTAGCCGAATTCAATTAACAAAAAGACCAGGCAAAAATGCAAAAGTGGAAAAACTGTTCCAGTGCTGCTGGTAAGAGGTTAATCCGACGTATTTTGTGACGAGAAATCGAATGGTGCATACCGCGTTGCTCTCCGACCAATACTTTTGGCTGTAGCGACAATTCAATGATCATTGATGTCATAATCACGTGCCCAGCAACGGCTCTTACTCCATGGAAACCAGGGAAATTTGCAAATTTTTCAACAGTTGCCGATGCCTGGCTCAATTCCGCTTCTTTTGGCACCTTATTAATGTGGGTCTGTGGTCAGTTGTACTTTTTACAGCAGACTGTATCAAGTACCTTGTGTTTTTCATGTACAAATGGTCTGGTTTTTCTACACGTAAATAAAGACATTGAGATTGTCTTGGACTTAGAAATAAGACAATTGCTGGGTGAGTTAAATGCGCTTCTCCAAAAGATTTGAGGTCTTCTGGGCTACCGAAGAGCACATAACTTATAGTCAAAAGTTGAATATAGTAATGACCAGTCGCGATGGTACATAGGAGAGTGTAGCCGATTTCAATAAACAAAAAGACCAGGCAAAAATGCAAAAGTGAAAAAACTGTTCCAGTGTTGCTGGTAAGAGGCTAATCCGACGTATTTTGTGACGAGAAATCGAATGGTGCAAACCGCGTTGCTCTCCGACAAATGCTTTTGGCTGTAGCGACAATTGAATGATCATTGATGCCATCATTACGTGCCCAGCAACGGCTCTTACTCCATGGAAACCAGGGAAATTTGCAATTTTTCAACAGCTGCCGATGCCTGGCCCAATTCCGCTTCTTTTGGCACCTTATTAATGTGGGTCTGTGGTCAGATGTACTTTTTACAGCAGACTGTATCAAGTACCTTGTGTTTTTTATGTACAAAAGGTCTGGTTTTTCTACACGTAGATAAAGACATTGAGATTGTCTTGGACTTAGAAGTAAGACAATTGCTGGGTGAGTTAAATGGGCTTAGCCAAAAGATTTGACGTCTTCTGGGCTACAGAAAAGCACATAACTTATAGTCAAAAGTTGAATATAGTAATGACCAGTCGCGATGGTACATAGGAGAGTGTAGCCGATTTCAATTAACAAAAAGACCAGGCAAAAATGCAAAAGTGGAAAAACTGTTCCAGTGCTGCTGGTAAGAGGCTTATCCGACGTATTTTGTGACGAGAAATCGAATGATGCAATCCGCGTTGCTCTCCGACCAATACTTTTGGCTGTAGTGACAATTGAATGATCATTTATGTCATAATAACGTGCCCAGCAACGGCTCTTACTCCATGGAAACCAGGGAAATTTGCGTATTTTCAACAGCTGCCGATGCCTGGCCCAATTCCGCATCTTTTGGCACCTTACTGAAGTGGGTCAGTGTTCAGTTGTACTTTTTACAGCAGACTGTATTAAGTACCTTGTGTTTTTCATGTACAAATGGTCTGGTTTTTCTACACGTAAATAAAGACATTGAGATTGTCTTGGACTTAGAAGTAAGACAATTGCTGGGTGAGTTAAATGCGTTTCGCCAAAAGATTTGAGGTCTTCTGGGCTACCGAAGGGCACATAACTTATAGTCAAAAGTTGAATATAGTAATGACCATTCGCGATGGTACATAGTACAGTGTAGCCGATTTCAATTAACAAAAAGACCAGGCAAAAATGCAAAAGTGGAAAAACTGTTCCAGTGTTGCTGGTAAGAGGCTATTCCGACGTATTTTGTGACGAGAAATCGAATGGTGCAAACCGCGTTGCTCTCCGACCAATGCTTTTGGCTGTAGCGACAATTGAATGATCATTGATGCCATCATCACGTGCCCAGCAACGGCTCTTACTCCATGGAAACCAGGGAAATTTGCAATTTTTCAACAGCTGCCGATGCCTGGCCCAATTCCGCTTCTTTTGGCACCTTATTAATGTGGGTCTGTGGTCAGTTGTACTTTTTACAGCAGACTGTATCAAGTACCTTGTGTTTTTTACGTACAAATGGTCTGGTTTTTCTACACGTAGATAAAGACATTGAGATTGTCTTGGACTTAGAAGTAAGACAATTGCTGGGTGAGTTAAATGGGCTTAGCCCAAAGATTTGACGTCTTCTGGTCTACCGAAGGGCACATAAGTTATAGTCAAAAGTTGAATATAGTAATGACCAGTCGCGATGGTACATAGGACAGTGTAGCCGATTTCAATTAACAAAAAGACCAGGCAAAAATGCAAAAGTGGAAAAACTGTTCCAGTGCTGCTAGTAAGAGGATAATCCGACGTATTTTGTGACGATAAATCGAATGGTGCAAACCGCGTTTCTGTCCGATCAATACTTTTGGCTGTAGCGACAATTGAATGATCATTGATGTCATAATCACGTGCCCAGCAACGGCTCTTACTCCATGGAAACCAGGGAAATTTGCAATTTTTTAACAGCTGCCGATGCCTGTCTCAATTCCGCTTCTTTTGGCACCTTATTAATGTGGGTCTGTGGTCAGATGTACTTTTTACAGCAGACTGTATCAAGTACCTTGTGTTTTTCATGTACAAATGGTCTGGTTTTTCTACACGTAAATAAAGACATTGAGATTGTCTTGGACTTAGAAATAAGACAATTGCTGGGTGAGTTAAATGCGCTTCGCCAAAAGATTTGAGGTCTTCTGGGCTACCGAAGGGCACATAACTTATAGTCAAAAGTTGAATATAGTAATGACCAGTCGCGATGGTACATAGTACGGTGTAGCCGATTTCAATTAACAAAAAGACCAGGCAAAAATGCAAAAGTGGAAAAACTGTTCCAGTGTTGCTGGTAAGAGGCTAATCCGACGTATTTTGTGACGAGAAATCGAATGGTGCAAACCGCGTTGCTCTCCGACCAATGCTTTTGGCTGTAGCGACAATTGAATGATCATTGATGCCATCATCACGTGCCCAGCAACGGCTCTTACTCCATGGAAACCAGGGAAATTTGCAATTTTTCAACAGCTGCCGATGCCTGGCCCAATTCCGCTTCTTTTGGCACCTTATTAATGTGGGTCTGTGGTCAGATGTACTTTTTACAGCAGACTGTATCAAGTACCTTGTGTTTTTTATGTACAAAAGGTCTGGTTTTTCTACACGTAGATAGAGACATTGAGATTGTCTTGGACTTAGAAGTAAGACAATTGCTGGGTGAGTTAAATGGGCTTAGCCAAAAGATTTGACGTCTTCTGGGCTTTAGAAAAGCACATAACTTATAGTCAAAAGTTGAATATAGTAATGACCAGTCGCGATGGTACATAGTACAGTGTAGCCGATTTCAATTAACAAAAAGACCGGGAAAAGATTCAAAAGTGGAAAAAAATGTTCCAGTGTTGCTGGTAATAGGCTAATCCGACGTATTTTGTAACGAGAAATCGAATGATGCAATCCGCGTTGCTCTCCGACCAATACTTTTGGCTGTAGTGACAATTGAATGATCATTTATGTCATAATCACGTGCCCAGCAACGGCTCTTACTCCATGGAAACCAGGAAAATTTGCAATTTTTCAATAGCTGCCGATGCCTGGCACAATTCCGCATCTTTTGGCACCTTATTAATGTGGGTCTGTGGTCAGTTGTACTTTTTACAGCAGACTGTATCAAGTACCTTGTGTTTTTTATGTACAAATGGTCTGGTTTTTCTACACGTAGATAAAGGCATTGAGATTGTCTTGGACTTAGAAGTAAGACAATTGCTGGGTGAGTTAAATGGGCTTAGCCAAAAGATTTGACGTCTTCTGGGCTACAGAAAAGCACATAACTTATAGTCAAAAGTTGAATATAGTAATGACCAGTCGCGATGGTACATAGGAGAGTGTAGCCGATTTCAATTAACAAAAAGACCAGGCAAAAATGCAAAAGTGGAAAAACTGTTCCAGTGCTGCTGGTAAGAGGCTAATCCGACGTATTTTGTGACGAGAAATCGAATGGTGCATACCGCGTTGCTGTCCGACCAATACTTTTGGCTGTAGCGACAATTCAATGATCATTGATGTCATAATCACGTGCCCAGCAACGGCTCTTACTCCATGGAAACCAGGGAAATTTGCAATTTTTCAACAGTTGCCGATGCCTGGCTCAATTCCGCTTCTTTTGGCACCTTATTAATGTGGGTCTGTGGTCAGTTGTACTTTTTACAGCAGACTGTATCAAGTACCTTGTGTTTTTTATGTACAAAAGGTGTGGTTTTTCTACACGTAGATAAAGACATTGAGATCGTCTTGGACTTAGAAGTAAGACAATTGCTGGGTGAGTTAAATGGGCTTAGCCAAAAGATTTGACGTCTTCTGGGCTACAGAAAAGCACATAACTTATAGTCAAAAGTTGAATATAGTAATGACCAGTCGCGATGGTACAGAGTACAGTGTAGCCGATTTCAATTAACAAAAAGACCGGGAAAAAATTCAAAAGTGGAAAAACTGTTCCAGTGTTGCTGGTAAGAGGCTAATTCGACGTATTTTGTAACGAGAAATCGAATGATGCAATCCGCGTTGCTCTCCGACCAATACTTTTGGCTGTAGTGACAATTGAATGATCATTTATGTCATAATAACGTGCCCAGCAACGGCTCTTACTCCATGGAAACCAGGGAAATTTGCGATTTTTCAACAGCTGCCGATGCCTGGCCCAATTCCGCATCTTTTGGCACCTTACTGAAGTGGGTCAGTGTTCAGTTGTACTTTTTACAGCAGACTGTATCAAGTACCTTGTGTTTTTCATGTACAAATGGTCTGGTTTTTCTACACGTAAATAAAGACATTGAGATTGTCTTGGACTTAGAAGTAAGACAATTGCTGGGTGAGTTAAATGCGCTTCGCCAAAAGATTTGAGGTCTTCTGGGCTACCGAAGGGCACATAACTTATAGTCAAAAGTTGAATATAGTAATGACCAGTCGCGATGGTACATAGTACAGTGTAGCCGATTTCAATAAACAAAAAGACCAGGCAAAAATGCAAAAGTGGAAAAACTGTTCCAGTGTTGCTGGTAAGAGGATAATCCGACGTATTTTGTGACGAGAAATCGAATGGTGCAAACCGCGTTGCTCTCGGACAAATGCTTTTGGCTGTAGCGACAATTGAATGATCATTGATGCCATCATCACGTGCCCAGCAACGGCTCTTACTCCATGGAAACCAGGGAAATTTGCAATTTTTCAACAGCTGCCGATGCCTGGCCCAATTCCGCTTCTTTTGGCACCTTATTAATGTGGGTCTGTGGTCAGATGTACTTTTTACAGCAGACTGTATCAAGTACCTTGTGATTTTTATGTACAAAAGGTCTGGTTTTTCTACACGTAGATAAAGACATTGAGATTGTCTTGGACTTAGAAGTAAGACAATTGCTGGGTGAGTTAAATGGGCTTAGCCAAAAGATTTGACGTCTTCTGGGCTACAGAAAAGCACATAACTTATAGTCAAAAGTTGAATATAGTAATGACCAGTCGCGATGGTACACAGTACAGTGTAGCCGATTTCAATTAACAAAAAGACCGGGAAAAGATTCAAAAGTGGAAAAAATGTTCCAGTGTTGCTGGTAAGAGGCTAATCCGACGTATTTTGTAACGAGAAATCGAATGATGCAATCCGCGTTGCTCTCCGACCATTACTTTTGGCTGTAGTGACAATTGAATGATCATTTATGTCATAATAACGTGCCCAGCAACGGCTCTTACTCCATGGAAACCAGGAAAATTTGCAATTTTTCAACAGCTGCCGATGCCTGGCACAATTCCGCATCTTTTGGCACCTTATGAATGTGGGTCTGTGGTCAGTTGTACTTTTTACAGCAGACTGTATCAAGTACCTTGTGTTTTTTATGTACAAATGGTCTGGTTTTTCTACACGTAGATAAAGGCATTGAGATTGTCTTGGACTTAGAAGTAAGACAATTGCTGGGTGAGTTAAATGGGCTTAGCCAAAAGATTTGACGTCCTCTGGGCTACAGAAAAGCACATAACTTATAGTCAAAAGTTGAATATAGTAATGACCAGTCGCGATGGTACATAGGAGAGTGTAGCCGAATTCAATTAACAAAAAGACCAGGCAAAAATGCAAAAGTGGAAAAACTGTTCCAGTGCTGCTGGTAAGAGGTTAATCCGACGTATTTTGTGACGAGAAATCGAATGGTGCATACCGCGTTGCTCTCCGACCAATACTTTTGGCTGTAGCGACAATTCAATGATCATTGATGTCATAATCACGTGCCCAGCAACGGCTCTTACTCCATGGAAACCAGGGAAATTTGCAATTTTTCAACAGTTGCCGATGCCTGGCTCAATTCCGCTTCTTTTGGCACCTTATTAATGTGGGTCTGTGGTCAGTTGTACTTTTTACAGCAGACTGTATCAAGTACCTTGTGTTTTTCATGTACAAATGGTCTGGTTTTTCTACACGTAAATAAAGACATTGAGATTGTCTTGGACTTAGAAATAAGACAATTGCTGGGTGAGTTAAATGCGCTTCTCCAAAAGATTTGAGGTCTTCTGGGCTACCGAAGAGCACATAACTTATAGTCAAAAGTTGAATATAGTAATGACCAGTCGCGATGGTACATAGGACAGTGTAGCCGATTTCAATAAACAAAAAGACCAGGCAAAAATGCAAAAGTGAAAAAACTGTTCCAGTGTTGCTGGTAAGAGGCTAATCCGACGTATTTTGTGACGAGAAATCGAATGGTGCAAACCGCGTTGCTCTCCGACAAATGCTTTTGGCTGTAGCGACAATTGAATGATCATTGATGCCATCATTACGTGCCCAGCAACGGCTCTTACTCCATGGAAACCAGGGAAATTTGCAATTTTTCAACAGCTGCCGATGCCTGGCCCAATTCCGCTTCTTTTGGCACCTTATTAATGTGGGTCTGTGGTCAGATGTACTTTTTACAGCAGACTGTATCAAGTACCTTGTGTTTTTTATGTACAAAAGGTCTGGTTTTTCTACACGTAGATAAAGACATTGAGATTGTCTTGGACTTAGAAGTAAGACAATTGCTGGGTGAGTTAAATGGGCTTAGCCAAAAGATTTGACGTCTTCTGGGCTACAGAAAAGCACATAACTTATAGTCAAAAGTTGAATATAGTAATGACCAGTCGCGATGGTACATAGTACAGTGTAGCCGATTTCAATTAACAAAAAGACCAGGCAAAAATGCAAAAGTGGAAAAACTGTTCCAGTGCTGCTGGTAAGAGGCTTATCCGACGTATTTTGTGACGAGAAATCGAATGATGCAATCCGCGTTGCTCTCCGACCAATACTTTTGGCTGTAGTGACAATTGAATGATCATTTATGTCATAATAACGTGCCCAGCAACGGCTCTTACTCCATGGAAACCAGGGAAATTTGCGTATTTTCAACAGCTGCCGATGCCTGGCCCAATTCCGCATCTTTTGGCACCTTACTGAAGTGGGTCAGTGTTCAGTTGTACTTTTTACAGCAGACTGTATTAAGTACCTTGTGTTTTTCATGTACAAATGGTCTGGTTTTTCTACACGTAAATAAAGACATTGAGATTGTCTTGGACTTAGAAGTAAGACAATTGCTGGGTGAGTTAAATGCGCTTCGCCAAAAGATTTGAGGTCTTCTGGGCTACCGAAGGGCACATAACTTATAGTCAAAAGTTGAATATAGTAATGACCATTCGCGATGGTACATAGTACAGTGTAGCCGATTTCAATTAACAAAAAGACCAGGCAAAAATGCAAAAGTGGAAAAACTGTTCCAGTGTTGCTGGTAAGAGGCTATTCCGACGTATTTTGTGACGAGAAATCGAATGGTGCAAACCGCGTTGCTCTCCGACCAATGCTTTTGGCTGTAGCGACAATTGAATGATCATTGATGCCATCATCACGTGCCCAGCAACGGCTCTTACTCCATGGAAACCAGGGAAATTTGCAATTTTTCAACAGCTGCCGATGCCTGGCCCAATTCCGCTTCTTTTGGCACCTTATTAATGTGGGTCTGTGGTCAGTTGTACTTTTTACAGCAGACTGTATCAAGTACCTTGTGTTTTTTACGTACAAATGGTCTGGTTTTTCTACACGTAGATAAAGACATTGAGATTGTCTTGGACTTAGAAGTAAGACAATTGCTGGGTGAGTTAAATGGGCTTAGCCCAAAGATTTGACGTCTTCTGGTCTACCGAAGGGCACATAAGTTATAGTCAAAAGTTGAATATAGTAATGACCAGTCGCGATGGTACATAGGACAGTGTAGCCGATTTCAATTAACAAAAAGACCAGGCAAAAATGCAAAAGTGGAAAAACTGTTCCAGTGCTGCTAGTAAGAGGATAATCCGACGTATTTTGTGACGATAAATCGAATGGTGCAAACCGCGTTTCTGTCCGATCAATACTTTTGGCTGTAGCGACAATTGAATGATCATTGATGTCATAATCACGTGCCCAGCAACGGCTCTTACTCCATGGAAACCAGGGAAATTTGCAATTTTTTAACAGCTGCCGATGCCTGTCTCAATTCCGCTTCTTTTGGCACCTTATTAATGTGGGTCTGTGGTCAGATGTACTTTTTACAGCAGACTGTATCAAGTACCTTGTGTATTTTATGTACAAATGGTGTGGTTTTTCTACACGTAGATAAAGACATTGAGATTGTCTTGGACTTAGAAGTAAGACAATTGCTGGGTGAGTTAAATGGGCTTAGCCAAAAGATTTGACGTCTTCTGGGCTACCCAAGGGCACATAACTTATAGTCAAAAGTTGAATATAGTAATGACCAATCGCGATGGTACATAGTACCGTGTAGCCGATTTCAATTAACAAAAAGACCAGGCAACAATTCAAAAGTGGAAAAAATGTTCCAGTGTTGCTGGTAAGAAGCTAATTCGACGTATTTTGTAACGAGAAATCGAATGATGCAATCCTCGTTGCTCTCCGACCAATACTTTTGGCTGTAGTGACAAATGAATGATCATTTATGTCATAATAACGTGCCCAGCAACAGATCTTACTCCATGCAAACCAGGAAAATTTGCAATTTTTCAACAGCTGCCGATGCCTGGCACAATTCCGCATCTTTTGGCACCTTATTAATGTGGGTCTGTGGTCAGTTGTACTTTTTACAGCAGACTGTATCAAGTACCTTGTGATTTTTACGTACAAAAGGTGTGGTTTTTCTACACGTAAATAAAGACATTGAGATTGTCTTGGACTTAGAAGTAAGACAATTGCCTCGTGAGTTAAACCGGCTTAGCCCAACGATTTTTAGGTCTTCTAGGCTACCGAAGGGCACATAACTTATAGTCAAAAGTTGAATATAGTAATGACCAGTCGCGATGGTACATAGTACAGTGTAGCCGATTTCAATTAACAAAAAGACCAGGCAAAAATGCAAAAGTGGAAAAACTGTTCCAGTGCTGCTGGTAAGAGGCTAATCCGACGTATTTTGTGACGAGAAATCGAATAGTGCAAATCGCGTTGCTCTCCAACCAATACTTTTGGCTGTAGCGACAATTGAATGATCATTGATGTCATAATCACGTGCCCAGCAACGGCTCTTACTCCATGGAAAAAAGGGAAATTTGCAATTTTTCAACAGCTGCCGATGCCTGGCTCAATTCCGCATCTTTTGGCACCTTATAAATGTGGGTCTGTGGTCAGTTATACTTTTTACAGCAGACTGTATCAAGTACCTTGTGTTTTTTATGTACAAATGGTCTGGTTTTTCTACAGGTTGATAAAGACATTGAGATTGTCTTGGAATTAGAAGTAAGACACTTGGTGGGTGAGTTAAATGGGCTTAGCCCAAACATTTGACGTCTTCTGGACTACCGAAAAGCACATAACTTATAGTCAAATGTTGAATATAGTAATGACCAGTCGCAATGGTACAGAGTACAGTGTAGCCGATTTTAATTAACAAAAAGACCAGGCAAAAATGCAAAAAGTGGAAAAACTGTTCCAGTGCGGCTAGTAAGAGGGTAATCCCACGTAGTTTGTGACGAGAAATCGAATGGTGCAAACCGCGTTTCTCTCCGACCAATACTTTTGGCTGTAGCGACAATTGAATTATCATTGATGTCATAATCACGTGCCCAGCAACGGCTCTTACTCCATGGAAACCAGGGAAATTTGCAATTTTTCAACAGCTGCCGATGCCTGGCTCAATTCCGCATCTTTTGGCACCTTATTAATGTGGGTCTGTGGTCAGTTGTACTTTTTACAGCAGATTGTATCAAGTACCTTGTGATTTTTATGTACAAATGGTCTGGTTTTTCTACACGTAGATAAAGACATTGAGATTGTCTTCGACTTAGAAGAAAGACAATTGCTGGGTGAGTTAAATGCGCTTCTCCAAAAGATTTGAGGTCTTCTGGGCTACCGAAGAGCACATAACTTATAGTCAAAAGTTGAATATAGTAATGACCAGTCGCGATGGTACATAGGAGAGTGTAGCCGATTTCAATAAACAAAAAGACCAGGCAAAAATGCAAAAGTGAAAAAACTGTTCCAGTGTTGCTGGTAAGAGGCTAATCCGACGTATTTTGTGACGAGAAATCGAATGGTGCAAACCGCGTTGCTCTCCGACAAATGCTTTTGGCTGTAGCGACAATTGAATGATCATTGATGCCATCATTACGTGCCCAGCAACGGCTCTTACTCCATGGAAACCAGGGAAATTTGCAATTTTTCAACAGCTGCCGATGCCTGGCCCAATTCCGCTTCTTTTGGCACCTTATTAATGTGGGTCTGTGGTCAGATGTACTTTTTACAGCAGACTGTATCAAGTACCTTGTGTTTTTTATGTACAAAAGGTCTGGTTTTTCTACACGTAGATAAAGACATTGAGATTGTCTTGGACTTAGAAGTAAGACAATTGCTGGGTGAGTTAAATGGGCTTAGCCAAAAGATTTGACGTCTTCTGGGCTACAGAAAAGCACATAACTTATAGTCAAAAGTTGAATATAGTAATGACCAGTCGCGATGGTACATAGTACAGTGTAGCCGATTTCAATTAACAAAAAGACCAGGCAAAAATGCAAAAGTGGAAAAACTGTTCCAGTGCTGCTGGTAAGAGGCTTATCCGACGTATTTTGTGACGAGAAATCGAATGATGCAATCCGCGTTGCTCTCCGACCAATACTTTTGGCTGTAGTGACAATTGAATGATCATTTATGTCATAATAACGTGCCCAGCAACGGCTCTTACTCCATGGAAACCAGGGAAATTTGCGTATTTTCAACAGCTGCCGATGCCTGGCCCAATTCCGCATCTTTTGGCACCTTACTGAAGTGGGTCAGTGTTCAGTTGTACTTTTTACAGCAGACTGTATTAAGTACCTTGTGTTTTTCATGTACAAATGGTCTGGTTTTTCTACACGTAAATAAAGACATTGAGATTGTCTTGGACTTAGAAGTAAGACAATTGCTGGGTGAGTTAAATGCGCTTCGCCAAAAGATTTGAGGTCTTCTGGGCTACCGAAGGGCACATAACTTATAGTCAAAAGTTGAATATAGTAATGACCATTCGCGATGGTACATAGTACAGTGTAGCCGATTTCAATTAACAAAAAGACCAGGCAAAAATGCAAAAGTGGAAAAACTGTTCCAGTGTTGCTGGTAAGAGGCTATTCCGACGTATTTTGTGACGAGAAATCGAATGGTGCAAACCGCGTTGCTCTCCGACCAATGCTTTTGGCTGTAGCGACAATTGAATGATCATTGATGCCATCATCACGTGCCCAGCAACGGCTCTTACTCCATGGAAACCAGGGAAATTTGCAATTTTTCAACAGCTGCCGATGCCTGGCCCAATTCCGCTTCTTTTGGCACCTTATTAATGTGGGTCTGTGGTCAGTTGTACTTTTTACAGCAGACTGTATCAAGTACCTTGTGTTTTTTACGTACAAATGGTCTGGTTTTTCTACACGTAGATAAAGACATTGAGATTGTCTTGGACTTAGAAGTAAGACAATTGCTGGGTGAGTTAAATGGGCTTAGCCCAAAGATTTGACGTCTTCTGGTCTACCGAAGGGCACATAAGTTATAGTCAAAAGTTGAATATAGTAATGACCAGTCGCGATGGTACATAGGACAGTGTAGCCGATTTCAATTAACAAAAAGACCAGGCAAAAATGCAAAAGTGGAAAAACTGTTCCAGTGCTGCTAGTAAGAGGATAATCCGACGTATTTTGTGACGATAAATCGAATGGTGCAAACCGCGTTTCTGTCCGATCAATACTTTTGGCTGTAGCGACAATTGAATGATCATTGATGTCATAATCACGTGCCCAGCAACGGCTCTTACTCCATGGAAACCAGGGAAATTTGCAATTTTTTAACAGCTGCCGATGCCTGTCTCAATTCCGCTTCTTTTGGCACCTTATTAATGTGGGTCTGTGGTCAGATGTACTTTTTACAGCAGACTGTATCAAGTACCTTGTGTATTTTATGTACAAATGGTGTGGTTTTTCTACACGTAGATAAAGACATTGAGATTGTCTTGGACTTAGAAGTAAGACAATTGCTGGGTGAGTTAAATGGGCTTAGCCAAAAGATTTGACGTCTTCTGGGCTACCCAAGGGCACATAACTTATAGTCAAAAGTTGAATATAGTAATGACCAATCGCGATGGTACATAGTACCGTGTAGCCGATTTCAATTAACAAAAAGACCAGGCAACAATTCAAAAGTGGAAAAAATGTTCCAGTGTTGCTGGTAAGAAGCTAATTCGACGTATTTTGTAACGAGAAATCGAATGATGCAATCCTCGTTGCTCTCCGACCAATACTTTTGGCTGTAGTGACAAATGAATGATCATTTATGTCATAATAACGTGCCCAGCAACAGATCTTACTCCATGCAAACCAGGAAAATTTGCAATTTTTCAACAGCTGCCGATGCCTGGCACAATTCCGCATCTTTTGGCACCTTATTAATGTGGGTCTGTGGTCAGTTGTACTTTTTACAGCAGACTGTATCAAGTACCTTGTGATTTTTACGTACAAAAGGTGTGGTTTTTCTACACGTAAATAAAGACATTGAGATTGTCTTGGACTTAGAAGTAAGACAATTGCCTCGTGAGTTAAACCGGCTTAGCCCAACGATTTTTAGGTCTTCTAGGCTACCGAAGGGCACATAACTTATAGTCAAAAGTTGAATATAGTAATGACCAGTCGCGATGGTACATAGTACAGTGTAGCCGATTTCAATTAACAAAAAGACCAGGCAAAAATGCAAAAGTGGAAAAACTGTTCCAGTGCTGCTGGTAAGAGGCTAATCCGACGTATTTTGTGACGAGAAATCGAATAGTGCAAATCGCGTTGCTCTCCAACCAATACTTTTGGCTGTAGCGACAATTGAATGATCATTGATGTCATAATCACGTGCCCAGCAACGGCTCTTACTCCATGGAAAAAAGGGAAATTTGCAATTTTTCAACAGCTGCCGATGCCTGGCTCAATTCCGCATCTTTTGGCACCTTATAAATGTGGGTCTGTGGTCAGTTATACTTTTTACAGCAGACTGTATCAAGTACCTTGTGTTTTTTATGTACAAATGGTCTGGTTTTTCTACAGGTTGATAAAGACATTGAGATTGTCTTGGAATTAGAAGTAAGACACTTGGTGGGTGAGTTAAATGGGCTTAGCCCAAACATTTGACGTCTTCTGGACTACCGAAAAGCACATAACTTATAGTCAAATGTTGAATATAGTAATGACCAGTCGCAATGGTACAGAGTACAGTGTAGCCGATTTTAATTAACAAAAAGACCAGGCAAAAATGCAAAAAGTGGAAAAACTGTTCCAGTGCGGCTAGTAAGAGGGTAATCCCACGTAGTTTGTGACGAGAAATCGAATGGTGCAAACCGCGTTTCTCTCCGACCAATACTTTTGGCTGTAGCGACAATTGAATTATCATTGATGTCATAATCACGTGCCCAGCAACGGCTCTTACTCCATGGAAACCAGGGAAATTTGCAATTTTTCAACAGCTGCCGATGCCTGGCTCAATTCCGCATCTTTTGGCACCTTATTAATGTGGGTCTGTGGTCAGTTGTACTTTTTACAGCAGATTGTATCAAGTACCTTGTGATTTTTATGTACAAATGGTCTGGTTTTTCTACACGTAGATAAAGACATTGAGATTGTCTTCGACTTAGAAGAAAGACAATTGCTGGGTGAGTTAAACGGGCTTGGCCCAAAGATTTCAGGTCTTCTGGGCTACCGAAGGGCACATAACTTATAGTCAAATGTTGAATATAGTAATGACCAGTCGCGATGGTACAGAGTACAGTGTAGCCGATTTCAATTAACAAAAAGACCAGGCAAAAATGCAAAAGTGGAAAAACTGTTCCAGTGCTGCTGGTAAGAGGCTAATCCGACGTATTTTGTGACGAGAAATCGAATGGTGCAATCCGCGTTGCTCTCCGACCAATACTTTTGGCTGTAGCGACAATTGATTGATCATTTATGTCATAATCACGTGCCCAGCAACGGCTCTTACTCCATGGAAACCAGGAAAATTTGCAATTTTTCAACAGCTGCCGATGCCTGCCTCAATTCCGCTTCTTTTGGCACCTTATTAATGTGGGTCTGTGGTCAGTTGCACTTTTTACAGCAGACTGTATCAAGTACCTTGTGTTTTTTATGTACAAATGGTCTGGTTTTTCTACACGTAGATAAAGACATTGAGATTGTCTTGGACTTAGAAGTAAGACAATTGCTGGGTGAGTTAAATGGGCTTAGCCCAAAGATTTGACGTCTTCTGGGCTACCGAAGGGCACATAAGTTATAGTGAAAAATTGAATATAGTAATGACCAGTCGCGATGGTACATAGTACAGTGTAGCCGATTTCAATTAACAAAAAGACCAGGCAAAAATTCAAAAGTGGAAAAAATGTTCCAGTGTTGCTGGTAAGAAGCTAATTCGACGTATTTAGTAACGAGAAATCGAATGATGCAATCCGCGTTGCTCTCCGACCAATACTTTTGGCTGTAGTGACAATTGAATGATCATTGATGTCATAATAACGTGCCCAGCAACGGCTCTTACTCCATGTAAATCAGGAAAATTTGCAATTTTTCAACAGCTGCCGATGCCTGGCCCAATTCCGCATCTTTTGGCACCTGATTAATGTGGGTCTGTGGTCAGTTGTACTTTTTACAGCAGACTGTATCAAGTACCTTGTGATTTTTATGTACAAAAGGTGTGGTTTTTCTACACGTAAATAAAGACATTGAGATTGTCTTGGACTTAGAAGTAAGACAATTGCCTCGTGAGTTAAACGGGCTTAGCCCAACGATTTCAGGTCTTCTGGGCTACCGAAGGGCACATAACTTGTAGTCAAAAGTTGAATATAGTAATGACCAGTCGCGATGGTACATAGTACAGTGTAGCCGATTTCAATTAACAAAAAGACCAGGCAAAAATGCAAAAGTGGAAAAACTGTTCCAGTGCGGCTGGTAAGAGGTTTATTCGACGTATTTTGAGACGAGAAATCGAATGGTGCAAACCGCGTTGCTCTCCGACGAATACTTTTGGCTGTAGCGACAATTGAATGATCATTGATGTCATAATCACGTGCCCAGCAACGGCTCTTACTCCATGTAAATCAGGAAAATTTGCGATTTTTCAACAGCTGCCGATGCCTGGCCCAATTCCGCATCTTTTGGCACCTTATTAATGTGGGTCTGTGGTCAGTTGTACTTTTTACAGCAGACTGTATCAAGTACCTTGTGATTTTTATGTACAAAAGGTGTGGTTTTTCTACACGTAAATAAAGACATTGAGATTGTCTTGGACTTAGAAGTAAGACAATTGCCTCGTGAGTTCAACGGGCTTAGCCCAACGATTTCAGGTCTTCTGGGCTACCGAAGGGCACATAACTTGTAGTCAAAAGTTGAATATAGTAATGACCAGTCGCGATGGTACATAGTACAGTGTAGCCGATTTCAATTAACAAAAAGACCAGGCAAAAATGCAAAAGTGGAAAAACTGTTCCAGTGCGGCTGGTAAGAGGTTTATTCGACGTATTTTGTGACGAGAAATCGAATGGTGCAAACCGCGTTGCTCTCCGACGAATACTTTTGGCTGTAGCGACAATTGAATGATCATTGATGTCATAATCACGTGCCCAGCAACGGCTCTTACTCCATGGAAACCAGGGAAATTTGCAATTTTTCAACAGCTGCCGATGCCTGGCTCAATTCCGCATCTTTTGGCACCTTATAAATGTGGGTCTGTGGTCAGTTGTACTTTTTACAGCAGACTGTATCAAGTACCTTGTGATTTTTATGTACAAAAGGTGTGGTTTTTCTACACGTAAATAAAGACATTGAGATTGTCTTGGACTTAGAAGTAAGACAATTGCCTCGTGAGTTCAACGGGCTTAGCCCAACGATTTCAGGTCTTCTGGGCTACCGAAGGGCACATAACTTGTAGTCAAAAGTTGAATATAGTAATGACCAGTCGCGATGGTACATAGTACAGTGTAGCCGATTTCAATTAAGAAAAAGACCAGGCAAAAATGCAAAAGTGGAAAAACTGTTCCAGTGCGGCTGGTAAGAGGTTTATTCGACGTATTTTGTGACGAGAAATCGAATGGTGCAAACCGCGTTGCTCTCCGACGAATACTTTTGGCTGTAGCGACAATTGAATGATCATTGATGTCATAATCACGTGCCCAGCAACGGCTCTTACTCCATGGAAACCAGGGAAATTTGCAATTTTTCAACAGCTGCCGATGCCTGGCTCAATTCCGCATCTTTTGGCACCTTATTAATGTGGGTCTGTGGTCAGTTGTACTTTTTACAGCAGACTGTATCAAGTACCTTGTGATTTTTATGTACAAATGGTGTGGTTTTTCTACACGTAGATAAAGACATTGAGATTGTCTTGGACTTAGAAGTAAGGCAATTGCTGGGTGAGTTAAACGGGCTTGGCCCAAAGATTTCAGGTCTTCTGGGCTACCGAAGGGCACATAACTTATAGTCAAAAGTTGAATATAGTAATGACCAGTCGCGATGGTACATAGTACAGTGTAGCCGATTTCAATTAACAAAAAGACCAGGCAAAAATTCAAAAGTGGAAAAAATGTTCCAGTGTTGCTGGTAAGAAGCTAATTCGACGTATTTAGTAACGAGAAATCGAATGATGCAATGCGCGTTGCTCTCCGACCAATACTTTTGGCTGTAGTGACAATTGAATGATCATTTATGTCATAATCACGTGCCCAGCAACGGCTCTTACTCCATGTAAACCAGGAAAATTTGCAATTTTTCAACAGCTGCCGATGCCTGGCACAATTCCGCATCTTTTGGCACCTTATTAATGTGGGTCTGTAGTCAGTTGCACTTTTTACAGCAGACTGTATCAAGTACCTTGTGATTTTTATGTACAAAAGGTGTGGTTTTTCTACACGTAAATAAAGACATTGAGATTGTCTTGGACTTAGAAGTAAGACAATTGCCTCGTGAGTTAAACGGGCTGAGCCCAACGATTTCAGGTCTTCTGGGCTACCGAAGGACACATAACTTATATTCAAAAGTTGAAAATAGTAATGACCAGTCGCGATGGTACAGAGTACAGTGTGGCCGGTTTCAATTAACAAAAAGACCAGGCAAAAATGTAAAAGTGGAAAAACTGTTCCAGTGCTGCTGGTAAGAGGCTAATCCTACGTATTTTGTGACGAGAAATCGAATGGTGCAATCCGCGTTGCTCTCCGACCAATACTTTTGGCTGTAGCGACAATTGAATGATCATTTATGTCATAATCACGTGCCCAGCAACGGCTCTTACTCCATGGAAACCAGGGAAATTTGCAATTTATCAACAGCTGCCGATGCCTGCCTCAATTCCGCTTCTTTTGGCACCTTATTAATGTGGGTCTGTGGTCAGTTGCACTTTTTTACAGCAGACTGTATCAAGTACCTTGTGTTTTTTATGTACAAATGGTCTGGTTTTTCTACACGTAGATAAAGACATTGAGATTGTCTTGGACTTAGAAGTAAGACAATTGCTGGGTGATTTAAATGCGCTAAGCCCAAAGATTTGACGTCTTCTGGGCTACCGAAGGGCACATAACTTATAGTCAAAAGTTGAATATAGTAATGACCAGTCGCGATGGTACATAGTACAGTGTAGCCGATTTCAATTAACAAAAAGACCAGGCAAAAATGCAAAAAGTAGAAAAACTGTTCCAGTGTTGCTGGAAAGAGGCTAATTCGACGTATTTTGTGACGATAAATCGAATGGTTGCAAACCGCGTTTCTCTCCGATCAATACTTTTGGCTGTAGCGACAATTGAATGATCATTGATGTCATAATCACGTGCCCAGCAACGGCTCTTACTCCATGGAAACCAGGGAAATTGCAATTTATCAACAGCTGCCGATGCCTGTCTCAATTCCGCTTCTTTTGGCACCTTATTAATGTGGGTCTGTGGTCAGTTGTACTTTTACAGCAGACTGTATCAAGTACCTTGTGTTTTTATGTACAAATGGTGTGGTTTTTCTACACGTAGATAAAGACATTGAGATTGTCTTGGACTTAGAAGTAAGACAATTGCTGGGTGAGTTAAATGGGCTTAGCCCAAAGATTTGACGTCTTCTGGGCTACCGTAGGGCACATAAGTTATAGTGAAAAAATTGAATATAGTAATGACCAGTCGCGATGGTACATGGTACAGTGTAGCCGATTTCAATTAACAAAAAGACCAGGCAAAAATTCAAAAGTGGAAAAAATGTTCCAGGGGTTCTGGTAAGAAGCTAATTCGACGTATTTAGTAACGAGAAATCGAATGATGCAATCCGCGTTGCTCTCCGACCAATACTTTTGGCTGTAGTGACAATTGAATGATCATTGATGTCATAATAACGTGCCCAGCAACGGCTCTTACTCCATGTAAATCAGGAAAATTTGCAATTTTTCAACAGCTGCCGATGCCTGGCACAATTCCGCATCTTTTGGCACCTTATTATTGTTGGTCTGTAGTCAGTTGCACTTTTTACAGCAGACTGTATCAAGTACCTTGTGATTTTTATGTACAAAAGGTGTGGTTTTTTCTACACGTAAATAAAGACATTGAGATTGTCTTGGACTTAGAAGTAAGACAATTGCCTCGTGAGTTAAACGGGCTGAGCCCAACGATTTCAGGTCTTCTGGGCTACCGAAGGGCACATAACTTATAGTCAAAAGTTGAAAATAGTAATGACCAGTCGCGATGGTACAGAGTACAGTGTGGCCGGTTTCAATTAACAAAAAGACCAGGCAAAAATGCAAAAGTGGAAAAACTGTTCCAGTGCTGCTGGTAAGAGGCTAATCCGACGTATTTTGTGACGAGAAATCGAATGGTGCAATCCGCGTTGCTCTCCGACCAATACTTTTGGCTGTAGCGACAATTGAATGATCATTTATGTCATAATCACGTGCCCAGCAACGGCTCTTACTCCATGGAAACCAGGGAAATTTGCAATTTATCAACAGCTGCCGATGCCTGCCTCAATTCCGCTTCTTTTGGCACCTTATTAATGTGGGTCTGTGGTCAGTTGTACTTTTTACAGCAGACTGTATCAACTACCTTGTGTTTTTTATGTACAAATGGTCTGGTTTTTCTACACGTAGATAAAGACATTGAGATTGTCTTCGACTTAGAAGTAAGACAATTGCTGGGTGAGTTAAATGGGCTTAGCCCAAAGATTTGACGTCTTCTGGGCTACCGAAGGGCACATAAGTTATAGTGAAAAATTGAATATAGTAATGACCAGTCGCGATGGTACATGGTACAGTGTAGCCGATTTCAATTAACAAAAAGACCAGGCAAAAATTCAAAAGTGGAAAAAATGTTCCAGGGTTGCTGGTAAGAAGCTAATTCGACGTATTTAGTAACGAGAAATCGAATGATGCTATCCGCGTTGCTCTCCGACCAATACTTTTGGCTGTAGTGACAATTGAATGATCATTGATGTCATAATCACGTGCCCAGCAACGGCTCTTACTCCATGTAAATCAGGAAAATTTGCAATTTTTCAACAGCTGCCGATGCCTGGCCCAATTCCGCATCTTTTGGCACCTTATTAATGTGGGTCTGTGGTCAGTTGTACTTTTTACAGCAGACTGTATCAAGTACCTTGTGATTTTTATGTACAAAAGGTGTGGTTTTTTCTACACGTAAATAAAGACATTGAGATTGTCTTGGACTTAGAAGTAAGACAATTGCCTCGTGAGTTAAACGGGCTTAGCCCAACGATTTCAGGTCTTCTGGGCTACCGAAGGGCACATAACTTGTAGTCAAAAGTTGAATATAGTAATGACCAGTCGCGATGGTACATAGTACAGTGTAGCCGATTTCAATTAACAAAAAGACCAGGCAAAAATGCAAAAGTGGAAAAACTGTTCCAGTGCTGCTGGTAAGAGGTTTATTCGACGTATTTTGTGACGAGAAATCGAATGGTGCAAACCGCGTTGCTCTCCGACCAATACTTTTGGCTGTAGCGACAATTGAATGATCATTGATGTCATAATCACGTGCCCCAGCAACGGCTCTTACTCCATGGAAACCAGGGAAATTTGCAATATTTCAACAGCTGCCGATGCCTGGCTCAATTCCGCTTCTTTTGGCACCTTATAAATGTGGGTCTGTGGTCAGTTGTACTTTTTACAGCAGACTGTATCAAGTACCTTGTGTTTTTTATGTACAAATGGTCTGGTTTTTCTACACGTAGATAAAGACATTGAGATTGTCTTGGACTTAGAAGTAAGACAATTGCTGGGTGAGTTCAATGCGCTAAGCCCAAAGATTTGACGTCTTCTGGGCTACCGAAGGGCACATAACTTATAGTCAAAAGTTGAATATAGTAATGACCAGTCGCGATGGTACATAGTACAGTGTAGCCGATTTCAATTAACAAAAAGACCAGGCAAAAATGCAAAAAGTAGAAAAACTGTTCCAGTGTTGCTGGAAAGAGGCTAATTCGACGTATTTTTTGACGAAAAATCGAATGGTGCAAACCGCGTTTCTCTCCGATCAATACTTTTGGCTGTAGCGACAATTGAATGATCATTGATGTCATAATCACGTGCCCAGCAACGGCTCTTACTCCATGGAAACCAGGGAAATTTGCAATTTATCAACAGCTGCCGATGCCTGTCTCAATTCCGCTTCTTTTGGCACCTTATTAATGTGGGTCTGTGGTCAGTTGTACTTTTTACAGCAGACTGTATCAAGTACCTTGTGTTTTTTATGTACAAATGGTGTGGTTTTTCTACACGTAGATAAAGACATTGAGATTGTCTTGGACTTAGAAGTAAGACAATTGCTGGGTGAGTTAAATGGGCTTAGCCCAAAGATTTGACGTCTTCTGGGCTACCGAAGGGCACATAAGTTATAGTGAAAAATTGAATATAGTAATGACCAGTCGCGATGGTACATAGTACAGTGTAGCCGATTTCAATTAACAAAAAGACCAGGCAAAAATTCAAAAGTGGAAAAAATGTTCCAGGGTTGCTGGTAAAAAACTAATTCGACGTATTTAGTAACGAGAAATCGAATGATGCAATCCGCGTTGCTCTCCGACCAATACTTTTGGCTGTAGTGACAATTGAATAATCATTGATGTCATAATAACGTGCCCAGCAACGGCTCTTACTCCATGTAAATCAGGAAAATTTGCAATTTTTCAACAGCTGCCGATGCCTGGCCCAATTCCGCATCTTTTGGCACCTTATTAATGTGGGTCTGTGGTCAGTTGTACTTTTTACAGCAGACTGTATCAAGTACCTTGTGATTTTTATGTACAAAAGGTGTGGTTTTTCTACACGTAAATAAAGACATTGAGATTGTCTTGGACTTAGAAGTAAGACAATTGCCTCGTGAGTTAAACGGGCTTAGCCCAACGATTTCAGGTCTTCTGGGCTACCGAAGGGCACATAACTTGTAGTCAAAAGTTGAATATAGTAATGACCAGTCGCGATGGTACATAGTACAGTGTAGCCGATTTCAATTAACAAAAAGACCAGGCAAAAATGCAAAAGTGGAAAAACTGTTCTCAGTGCGGCTGGTAAGAGGCTTATTCGACGTATTTTGTGACGAGAAATCGAATCGTGCAAACCGCGTTGCTCTCCGACGAATACTTTTGGCTGTAGCGACAATTGAATGATCATTGATGTCATAATCACGTGCACAGCAACGGCTCTTACTCCATGGAAACCAGGGAAATTTGCAATATTTCAACAGCTGCCGATGCCTGGCTCAATTCCGCTTCTTTTGGCACCTTATTAATGTGGGTCTGTGGTCAGTTGTACTTTTTACAGCAGACTGTATCAACTACCTTGTGTTTTTTATGTACAAATGGTCTGGTTTTTCTACACGTAGATAAGACATTGAGATTGTCCTTGGACTTAGAAGTAAGACAATTGCTGGGTGATTTCAATGCGCTAAGCCCAAAGATTTGACGTCTTCTGGGCTACCGAAGGGCACATAACTTATAGTCAAAAGTTGAATATAGTAATGACCAGTCGCGATGGTACATAGTACAGTGTAGCCGATTTCAATTAACAAAAAGACCAGGCAAAAATGCAAAAAGTAGAAAAACTGTTCCAGTGTTGCTGGAAAGAGTCTAATTCGACGTATTTTTTGACGATAAATCGAATGGTGCAAACCGGGTTTCTCTCCGATCAATACTTTTGGCTGTAGCGACAATTGAATGATCATTGATGTCATAATCACGTGCCCAGCAACGGCTCTTACTCCATGGAAACCAGGGAAATTTGCAATTTATCAACAGCTGCCGATGCCTGTCTCAATTCCGCTTCTTTTGGCACCTTATTAATGTGGGTCTGTGGTCAGTTGTACTTTTTACAGCAGACTGTATCAAGTATCTTGTGTTTTTTATGTACAAATGGTGTGGTTTTTCTACACGTAGATAAAGACATTGAGATTGTCTTGGACTTAGAAGTAAGACATTTGCTGGGTGAGTTAAATGGGCTGAGCCCAAAGATTTGACGTCTTCTGGGCTACCGAAGGGCACACAAGTTATAGTCAAAAATTGAATATAGTAATGACCAGTCGCGATGGTACATAGTACAGTGTAGCCGATTTCAATTAACAAAAAGACCAGGCAAAAATTCAAAAGTGGAAAAAATGTTCCAGTGTTGCTGGTAAGAAGCTAATTCGACGTATTTAGTAACGAGAAATCGAATGATGCAATGCGCGTTGCTCTCCGACCAATACTTTTGGCTGTAGTGACAATTGAATGATCATTTATGTCATAATAACGTGCCCAGCAACGGCTCTTACTCCATGTAAATCAGGAAAATTTGCAATTTTCAACAGCTGCCGATGCCTGGCCCAATTCCGCATCTTTTGGCACCTTATTAATGTGGGTCTGTGGTCAGTTGTACTTTTTACAGCAGACTGTATCAAGTACCTTGTGATTTTTATGTACAAAAGGTGTGGTTTTTCTACACGTAAATAAAGACATTGAGATTGTCTTGGACTTAGAAGTAAGACAATTGCCTCGTGAGTTAAACGGGCTTAGCCCAACGATTTCAGGTCTTCTGGGCTACCGAAGGGCACATAACTTGTAGTCAAAAGTTGAATATAGTAATGACCAGTCGCGATGGTACATAGTACAGTGTAGCCGATTTCAATTAACAAAAAGACCAGGCAAAAATGCAAAAGTGGAAAAACTGTTCCAGTGCGGCTGGTAAGAGGCTTATTCGACGTATTTTGTGACGAGAAATCGAATGGTGCAAACAGCGTTGCTCTCCGACCAATACTTTTGGCTGTAGTGACAATTGAATGATCATTGATGTCATAATCACGTGCCCAGCAACGGCTCTTACTCCATGGAAACCAGGGAAATTTGCAATATTTCAACAGCTGCCGATGCCTGGCTCAATTCCGCTTCTTTTGGCACCTTATTAATGTGGTTCTGTGGTCAGTTGTACTTTTTACAGCAAACTGTATCAAGTACCTTGTGTTTTTTATGTACAAATGGTCTGGTTTTTCTACACGTAGATAAAGACATTGAGATTTTCTTGGACTTAGAAGTAAGACAATTGCTGGGTGAGTTAAATGGGCTTAGCCCAAAGATTTGAGGTCTTCTGGGCTACCGAAGGGCACATAACTTATAGTCAAATGTTGAATATAGTAATGACCAGTCGCAATGGTACATAGTACAGTGTAGCCGATTTCAATTAAAAAAAAGACCAGGCAAAAATGCAAAAAGTGGAAAAACTGTTCCAGTGCGGCTAGTATGAGGCTAATCCCACGTAGTTTGTGACGAGAAATCGAATGGTGCAAACCGCGTTTCTCTCCGACCAATACTTTTGGCTGTAGCGACAATTGAATTATCATTGATGTCATAATCACGTGCCCAGCAACGGCTCTTACTCCATGGAAACCAGGGAAATTTGCAATTTTTCAACAGCTGCCGATGCCTGGCTCAATTCCGCATCTTTTGGCACCTTATTAATGTGGGTCTGTGGTCAGTTGTACTTTTTACAGCAGACTGTATCAAGTACCTTGTGATTTTTATGTACAAATGGTGTGGTTTTTCTACACGTAGATAAAGACATTGAGATTGTCTTCGACTTAGAAGTAAGGCAATTGCTGGGTGAGTTAAACGGGCTTGGCCCAAAGATTTGACGTCTTCTGGGCTACCGAAGGGCACATAACTTATAGTCAAAAGTTGAATATAGTAATGACCAGTCGCGATGGTACATAGGACAGTGTAGCCGATTTCAATTAACAAAAAGACCAGGCAAAAATGCAAAAGTGGAAAAACTGTTCCAGTGCTGCTGGTAAGAGGCTAATCCGACGTATTTTTTGACGAGAAATCGAATGGTGCAATCCGCGTTGCTCTCCGACCAATACTTTTGGCTGTAGCGACAATTGAATGATCATTTATGTCATAATCACGTGCCCAGCAACGGCTCTTACTCCATGGAAACCAGGGAAATTTGCAATTTATCAACAGCTGCCGATGCCTGCCTCAATTCCGCTTCTTTTGGCACCTTATTAATGTGGGTCTGTGGTCAGTTGTACTTTTTACAGCAGACTGTATCAACTACCTTGTGTTTTTTATGTACAAATGGTCTGGTTTTTCTACACGTAGATAAAGACATTGAGATTGTCTTGGACTTAGAAGTAAGACAATTGCTGGGTGAGTTAAATGGGCTTGGCCCAAAGATTTCAGGTCTTCTGGGCTACCGAAGGGCACATAACTTATAGTCAAAAGTTGAAAATAGTAATGACCAGTCGCGATGGTACAGAGTACAGTGTGGCCGGTTTCAATTAACAAAAAGACCAGGCAAAAATGCAAAAGTGGAAAAAACTGTTCCAGTGCTGCTGGTAAGAGGCTAATCCGACGTATTTTGTGACGGGAAATCGAATGGTGCAATCCGCGTTGCTCTCCGACCAATACTTTTGGCTGTAGCGACAATTGAATGATCATTTATGTCATAATCACGTGCCCAGCAACGGCTCTTACTCCATGGAAACCAGGGGAATTTGCAATATTTCAACAGCTGCCGATGCCTGGCTAAATTCCGCATCTTTTGGCACCTTATTAATGTGGGTCTGTGGTCAGTTGTACTTTTTACAGCAGACTGTATCAAGTACCTTGTGCTTTTTATGTACAAATGGTGTGGTTTTTCTACACGTAGAAAAAGACATTGAGATTGTCTTCGACTTAGAAGTAAGACAATTGCTGGGTGAGTTAAACGGGTTTGGCCCAAAGATTTCAGGTCTTCTGGGCTACCGAAGGGCACATAACTTATAGTCAAAAGTTGAATATAGTAATGACCAGTCGCGATGGTACATAGTACAGTGTAGCCGATTTCAATTAACAAAAAGACAAGGCAAAAATGCAAAAAGTAGAAAAACTGTTCCAGTGCTGCTGGAAAGAGGCTAATTCGACGTATTTTTTGACGATAAATCGAATGGTGCAATCCGCGTTTCTCTCCGATCAATACTTTTGGCTGTAGCGACAATTGAATGATCATTGATGTCATAATCACGTGCCCAGCAACGGCTCTTACTCCATGGAAACCAGGGAAATTTGCAATTTATCAACAGCTGCCGATGCCTGTCTCAATTCCGCTTCTTTTGGCACCTTATTAATGTGGGTTTGTGGTCAGTTGTACTTTTTACAGCAGACTGTATCAAGTACCTTGTGTTTTTTATGTACAAATGGTGTGGTTTTTCTACACGTAGATAAAGACTTTGAGATTGTCTTGGACTTAGAAGTAAGACAATTGCTGGGTGAGTTAAATGGGCTTAGCCCAAAGATTTGACGTCTTCTGGGCTACCGAAGGGCACATAAGTTATAGTCAAAAATTGAATATAGTAATGACCAGTCGCGATGGTACATAGTACAGTGTAGCCGATTTCAATTAACAAAAAGACCAGGCAAAAATTCAAAAGTGGAAAAAATGTTCCAGTGTTGCTGGTAAGAGGCTAATCCGACGTATTTAGTAACGAGAAATCGAATGATGCAATCCGCGTTGCTCTCCGACCAATACTTTTGGCTGTAGTGACAATTGAATGATCATTTATGTCATAATAACGTGCCCAGCAACGGCTCTTACTCCATGGAAACCAGGGAAATTTGCAATTTTTCAACAGCTGCCGATGCCTGGCCCAATTCCGCATCTTTTGGCACCTTAATGAAGTGGGTCAGTGTTCAGTTGTACTTTTTACAGCAGACTGTATCAAGTGCCTTGTGATTTTTATGTACAAAAGCTGTGGTTTTTCTACACGTAGATAAAGACATTGAGATTGTCTTGCACTTAGAAGTAAGACAATTGCTGGGTGAGTTAAATGGGCTTGGCCCAAAGATTTGACGTCTTCTGGGCTACCGAAGGGCACATAACTTATAGTCAAAAGTTGAATATAGTAATGACCAGTCGCGATGGTACATAGGACAGTGTAGCCGATTTCAATTAACAAAAAGACCAGGCAAAAATGCAAAAGTGGAAAAACTCTTCCAGTGCTGCTGGTAAGAGGCTAATCCGACGTATTTTGTGACGAAAAATCGAATGGTGCAATCCGCGTTGCTCTCCGACCAATACTTTTGGCTGTAGCGACAAGTGAATGATCATTTATGTCATAATCACGTGCCCAGCAACGGCTCTTACTCCATGGAAACCAGGGAAATTTGCAATTTATCAACAGCTGCCGATGCCTGCCTCAATTCCGCTTCTTTTGGCACCTTATTAATGTGGGTCTGTGGTCAGTTGTACTTTTTACAGCAGACTGTATCAACTACCTTGTGTTTTTTATGTACAAATGGTCTGGTTTTTCTACACGTAGATAAAGACATTGAGATTGTCTTGGAATTAGAAGTAAGACAATTGCTGGGTGATTTAAATGCGCTAAGCCCAAAGATTTGACGTCTTCTGGGCTACCGAAGGGCACATAACTTATAGTCAAAAGTTGAATATAGTAATGACCAGTCGCGATGGTACATAGTACAGTGTGGCCGATTTCAATTAACAAAAAGACCAGGCAAAAATGCCAAAAGTAGAAAATCTGTTCCAGTGTTGCTGGAAAGAGGCTAATTCGACGTATTTTTGGACGATAAATCGAATGGTGCAAACCGCGTTTCTCTCCGATCAATACTTTTGGCTGTAGCGACAATTGAATGATTATTGATATCATAATCACGTGCCCAGCAACGGCTCTTACTCCATGGAAACCAGGGAAATTTGCAATTTTTCAACAGCTGCCGATGCCTGTCTCAATTCCGCCTCTTTTGGCACCTAATTAATGTGGGTCTGTGGTCAGTTGTACTTTTTACAGCAGACTGTATCAAGTACCTTGTGTTTTTTATGTACAAATGGTGTGGTTTTTCTACACGTAGATAAAGACATTGAGATTGTCTTGGACTTAGAAGTAAGACAATTGCTGGGTGAGTTAAATGGGCTTAGCCCAAAGATTTGACGTCTTCTGGGCTACCGAAGGGCACATAAGTTATAGTCAAAAATTGAATATAGTAATGACCAGTCGCGATGGTACATAGTACAGTGTAGCCGATTTCAATTAACAAAAAGACCAGGCAAAAATTCAAAAGTGGAAAAAATGTTCCAGTGTTGCTGGTAAGAAGCTATTACGACGTATTTTGTAACGAGAAATCGAATGATGCAATCCGTGTTGCTCTCCGACCAATACTTTTGGCTGTAGTGACAATTGAATGATCATTTATGTCATAATAACGTGCCCAGCAACGGCTCTTACTCCGAGTAAACCAGGAAAATTTGCAATCTTTCAACAGCTGCCGATGCCTGCCCAATTCCGCATCTTTTGGCTCCTTATTAATGTGGGTCTGTGGTCAGTTGTACTTTTTACAGCAGACTGTATCAAGTACCTTGTGATTTTTATGTACAAAAGGTGTGGTTTTTCTACACGTAAATAAAGACATTGAGATTGTCTTGGACTTAGAAGTAAGACAATTGCCTCGTGAGTTAAACGGGCTTAGCCCAACGATTTCAGGTTCTTCTGGGCTACCGAAGGGCACATAACTTATAGTCAAAAGTTGAATATAGTAATGACCAGTCGCGATGGTACATAGTACAGTGTAGCCGATTTCAATTAACAAAAAGACCAGGCAAAATGCAAAAGGTGGAAAAACTGTTCCAGTGCGGCTGGTAGAGGCTTATTCGACGTATTTTGTTGACGAGAAATCGAATGGTGCAAACCGCGTTGCTCTCCGACCAATACTGTTGGCTGTAGCGACAATTCAATGATCATTGATGTCATAATCACGTGCCCAGCAACGGCTCTTTACTCCATGGAAACCAGGGATATTTGCAATATATCAACAGCTGCCGATGCCTGGCTCAATTCCGCTTCTTTTGGCACCTTATTAATGTGGTTCTGTGGTCAGTTGTACTTTTTACAGCAAACTGTATCAAGTACCTTGTGTTTTTTATGTACAAATGGTCTGGTTTTTCTACACGTAGATAAAGACATTGAGATTGTCTTGGACTTAGAAGTAAGACAATTGCTGGGTGAGTTAAAATGGGCTTAGCCCAAAGATTTGACGTCTTCTGGGCTACCGAAGGGCACATAACTTATAGTCAAATGTTGAATATAGTAATGACCAGTCGCAATGGTACATAGTACAGTGTAGCGATTTCAATTAACAAAAGACCAGGCAAAAATGCAAAAAGTGGAAAAACTGTTCCAGTGCGGCTAGTAAGAGGCTAATCCCACGTAGTTTGTGACGAGAAATCGAATGGTGCAAACCGCGTTTCTCTCCGACCAATACTTTTGGCTGTAGCGACAATTGAATTACCATTGATGTCATAATTACGTGCCCAGCAACGGCTCTTACTCCATGGAAACCAGGGAAATTTGCAATTTTTCAACAGCTGCCGATGCTGGCTCAATTCCGCATCTTTTGGCACCTTATTAATGTGGGTCTGTGGTCAGTTGTACTTTTTACAGCAGATTGTATCAAGTACCTTGTGATTTTTATGTACAAATGGTGTGGTTTTTCTACACGTAGATAAAGACCTTGAGATTGTCTTCGACCTAGAAGTAAGACAATTGCTGGGTGAGTTAAACGGGCTTGGCCCAAAGATTTCAGGTCTTCTGGGCTACCGAAGGGCACATAACTTATAGTCAAATGTTGAATATAGTAATGACCAGTCGCAAAGGTAAAGAGTACAGTGTGGCCGATTTCAATTAACAAAAAGACCAGGCAAAAATGCAAAAGTGGAAAAACTGTTCCAGTGCTACTAGTAAGAGGGTAATCCGACGTATTTTGTGACGACAAATCGAATGGTGCAAACCGCGTTGCTCTCCCGACCAATACTTTTGGCTGTAGCGACAATTGAATGATCATTTATGTCATAATCACGTGCCCAACAACGGCTCTTACTCCATGGAAACCAGGGAAATTTGCAATTTTTCAACAGCTGCCGATGCCTGTGGCTAAATTCCGCATCTTTTGGCATCTTATTAATGTGGGTCTGTGGTCAGTTGTACTTTTTACAGCAGACTGTATCAAGTACCTTGTGATTTTTATGTACAAAATGGTGTGGTTTTTCTACACGTAGATAAAGACATTGAGATTGTCTTCGACTTAGAAGTAAGACAATTGTTGGGTGAGTTAAACGGGCTTGGCCCAAAGATTTCAGGTCTTCTGGGCTACCGAAGGGCACATAACTTATAGTCAAAAGTTGAATATAGTAATGACCAGTCGCGATTGTACATAGTACAGTGTAGCCGATTTCAATTAACAAAAAGACCAGGCAAAAATGCAAAAGTGGAAAAACTGTTCCAGTGCTGCTGGTAAGAGGCTAATTCGACGTATTTTGTGACGAGAAATCGAATGGTGCAAACCGCGTTTCTCTCCGACCAATACTTTTGGCTGTAGCGACAATTGAATGATCATTGATGTCATAATCACGTGCCCAGCAACGGCTCTTACTCCATGGAAACCAGGGAAATTTGCAATATTTCAACAGCTGCCGATGCCTGGCTAAATTCCGCATCTTTTGGCACCTTATTAATGTGGGTCTGTGGTCAGTTGTACTTTTTACAGCAGACTGTATCAAGTACCTTGTGCTTTTTATGTACAAATGGTGTGGTTTTTTCTACACGTAGAAAAAGACATTGAGATTGTCTTCGACTTAGAAGTAAGACAATTGCTGGGTGAGTTAAACGGGTTTGGCCCAAAGATTTCAGGTCTTCTGGGCTACCGAAGGGCACATAACTTATAGCCAAAAGTTGAATATAGTAATGACCAGTCGCGATTGTACATAGTACAGTGTAGCCGATTTCAATTAACAAAAAGACTAGGCAAAAATGCAAAAGTGGAAAAACTGTTCCAGTGTTGCTGGTAAGAGGCTAATCCGACGTAGTTTGTGACGAGAAATCGAATGGTGCAAACCGCGTTTCTCTCCGACCAATACTTTTGGCTGTAGCGACAATTGAATTATCATTGATGTCATAATAACGTGCCCAGCAACGGCTCTTACTCCATGGAAACCAGGGAAATTTGCAATTTTTCAACAGCTGCCGATGCTGCCTCAATTCCGCATCTTTTGGCACCTTATTAATGTGGTTCTGTGGTCAGTTGTACTTTTTACAGCAAACTGTATCAAGTACCTTGTGTTTTTTATGTACAAATGGTCTGGTTTTTCCTACACGTAGATAAAGACATTGAGATTGTCTTGGACTTAGAAGTAAGACAATTTGCTGGGTGAGTTAAATGGGCTTATAGCCCAAAGATTTGACGTCTTCTGGGCTACCGAAGGGCACATAACTTATAGTCAAATGTTGAATTAGTAATGACCAGTCGCAATGGTACATAGTACAGTGTAGCCGATTTCAATTAACAAAAAGACCAGGCAAAAATGCAAAAAGTGGAAAAACTGTTCCAGTGCGGCTTAGTAAGAGGCTAATCCCACGTAGTTTGTGACGAGAATCGAATGGTGCAAACGCGTTTCTCTCCGACCAATACTTTTGGCTGTAGCGACAATTGAATTACCATTGATGTCATAATCACGTGCCCAGCAACGGCTCTTACTCCATGGAAACCAGGGAAATTTGCAATTTTTCAACAGCTGCCGATGCCTGCTCAATTCCGCATCTTTTGGCACCTTATTAATGTGGGTCTGTGGTCAGTTGTACTTTTTACAGCAGATTGTATCAAGTACCTTGTGATTTTTATGTACAAATGGTCTGGTTTTTCTACACGTAGAAAAAGACCTTGAGATTGTCTTCGACCTAGAAGTAAGACAATTGCTGGGTGAGTTAAACGGGCATGGCCCAAGATTTCAGGTCTTCTGGGCTACCGAAGGGCACATAACTTATAGTCAAATGTTGAATATAGTAATGACCAGTCGCAAAGGTAAAGAGTACAGTGTGGCCGATTTCAATTAACAAAAGACCAGGCAAAAATGCAAAAGTGGAAAAACTGTTCCAGTGCTACTAGTAAGAGGGTAATCCGACGTATTTTGTGACGACAAATCGAATGGTGCAAACCGCGTTTGCTCTCCGACCAATACTTTTGGCTGTAGCGACAATTGAATGATCATTTATGTCATAATCACGTGCCCAACAACGGCTCTTACTCCATGGAAACCAGGGAAATTTGCAATTTTTCAACAGCTGCCGATGCCTGGCTAAATTCCGCATCTTTTGGCATCTTATTAATGTGGGTCTGTGGTCAGTTGTACTTTTTACAGCAGGACTGTATCAAGTACCTTGTTGATTTTTATGTACAAATGGTGTGGTTTTTCTACACGTAGATAAAGACATTGAGATTGTCTTCGACTTAGAAGTAAGACAATTGTTGGGTGAGTTAAACGGGGCTTGGCCCAAAGATTTCAGGTCTCTGGGCTACCGAAGGGCACATAACTTATAGTCAAAAGTTGAATATAGTAATGACCAGTCGCGATTGTACATAGTACAGTGTAGCCGATTTCAATTAACAAAAAGACCAGGCAAAAATGCAAAAGTGGAAAAACTGTTCCAGTGCTGCTGGTAAGAGGCTAATTCGACGTATTTTGTGACGAGAAATCGAATGGTGCAAACCGCGTTTCTCTCCGACAATACTTTTGGCTGTAGCGACAATTGAATGATCATTGATGTCATAAATCACGTGCCCAGCAACGGCTCTTACTCCATGGAAACCAGGGAAATTTGCAATATTTCAAACAGCTGCCGATGCCTGGCTAAATTCCGCATCTTTTGGCACCTTATTAATGTGGGTCTGTGGTCAGTTGTACTTTTTACAGCAGACTGTATCAAGTACCTTGTGCTTTTTATGTACAAATGGTGTGGGTTTTTCTACACGTAGAAAAAGACATTGAGATTGTCTTCGACTTAGAAGTAAGACAATTGCTGGGTGAGGTTAAACGGGTTTGGCCCAAAGATTTCAGGTCTTCTGGGCTACCGAAGGGCACATAACTTATAGTCAAAAGTTGAATATAGTAATGACCAGTCGCGATTGTACATAGTACAGTGTAGCCGATTTCAATTAACAAAAAGACCAGGCAAAAATGCAAAAGTGGAAAAACTGTTCCAGTGTTGCTGGTAAGAGGCTAATCCGACGTAGTTTGTGACGAGAAATCGAATGGTGCAAACCGCGTTTCTCTCCGACCAATACTTTTGGCTGTAGCGACAATTGAATTATCATTGATGTCATAATAACGTGCCCAGCAACGGCTCTTACTCCATGGAAACCAGGGAAATTTGCAATTTTTCAACAGCTGCCGATGCCTGCCTCAATTCCGCATCTTTTGGCACCTTATTAATGTGGGTCTGTGGTCAGTTGTACTTTTTACAGCAGACTGTCTCAACTACCTTGTGTTTTTTATGTACAAATGGTGTGGTTTTTCTACACGTAGATAAAGACATTGAGATTGTCTTGGACTTAGAAGTAAGACAATTGCTGGGTGAGTTAAATGTTCTTAGCCCAAAGATTTGACGTCTTCTGGGCTACCGAAGGGCACATAACTTATAGTCAAATGTTGAATATAGTAATGACCAGTCGCAATGGTACATAGTACAGTGTAGCCGATTTCAATTAACAAAAAGACCAGGCAAAAATGCAAAAGTGGAGAAACTGTTCCAGTGTTGCTTGTAAGAGGCTAATCCGACGTAGTTTGTGACGAGAAATCGAATGGTGCAAACCGCGTTGCTCTCCGACCAATACTTTTGGCTGTAGCGACAATTGAATGATCATTTATGTCATAATCACGTGCCCAGCAACGGCTCTTACTCCATGGAAACCAGGGAAATTTGCAATTTATCAGCAGCTGCCGATGCCTGGCACAATTCCGCATCTTTTGGCACCTTATTAATGTGGGTCTGTGGTCAGTTGTACTTTTTACAGCAGACTGTATCAAGTACCTTGTGATTTTTATGTACAAACGGTGTGGTTTTTCTACACGTAAATAAAGACATTGAGATTGTCTTGGACTTAGAAGTAAGACAATTGCCTCGTGAGTTAAACGGGCTTAGCCCAACGATTTCAGGTCTTCTGGGCTACCGAAGGGCACATAACTTATAGTCAAAAGTTGAATATAGTAATGACCAGTCGCGATGGTACATAGTACAGTGTAGCCGATTTCAATTAACAAAAAGACCAGGCAAAAATGCAAAAGTGGAAAAACTGTTCCAGTGCGGCTGGTAAGAGGCTTATTCGACGTATTTTGTGACGAGAAATCGAATGGTGCAAACCGCGTTGCTCTCCGACCAATACTGTTGGCTGTAGCGACAATTCAATGATCATTGATGTCATAATCACGTGCCCAGCAACGGCTCTTACTCCATGGAAACCAGGGATATTTGCAATATATCAACAGCTGCCGATGCCTGGCTCAATTCCGCTTCTTTTGGCACCTTATTAATGTGGTTCTGTGGTCAGTTGTACTTTTTACAGCAAACTGTATCAAGTACCTTGTGTTTTTTATGTACAAATGGTCTGGTTTTTCTACACGTAGATAAAGACATTGAGATTGTCTTGGACTTAGAAGTAAGACAATTGCTGGGTGAGTTAAATGGGCTTAGCCCAAAGATTTGACGTCTTCTGGGCTACCGAAGGGCACATAACTTATAGTCAAATGTTGAATATAGTAATGACCAGTCGCAATGGTACATAGTACAGTGTAGCCGATTTCAATTAACAAAAAGACCAGGCAAAAATGCAAAAAGTGGAAAAACTGTTCCAGTGCGGCTAGTAAGAGGCTAATCCCACGTAGTTTGTGACGAGAAATCGAATGGTGCAAACCGCGTTTCTCTCCGACCAATACTTTTGGCTGTAGCGACAATTAAATTACCATTGATGTCATAATCACGTGCCCAGCAACGGCTCTTACTCCATGGAAACCAGGGAAATTTGCAATTTTTCAACAGCTGCCGATGCCTGGCTCAATTCCGCATCTTTTGGCACCTTATTAATGTGGGTCTGTGGTCAGTTGTACTTTTTACAGCAGATTGTATCAAGTACCTTGTGATTTTTATGTACAAATGGTCTGGTTTTTCTACACGTAGATAAAGACCTTGAGATTGTCTTCGACCTAGAAGTAAGACAATTGCTGGGTGAGTTAAACGGGCTTGGCCCAAAGATTTCAGGTCTTCTGGGCTACCGAAGGGCACATAACTTATAGTCAAATGTTGAATATAGTAATGACCAGTCGCAAAGGTAAAGAGTACAGTGTGGCCGATTTCAATTAACAAAAAGACCAGGCAAAAATGCAAAAGTGGAAAAACTGTTCCAGTGTTGCTGGTAAGAGGGTAATCCGACGTATTTTGTGACGACAAATCGAATGGTGCAAACCGCGTTGCTCTCCGACCAATACTTTTGGCTGTAGCGACAATTGAATGATCATTTATGTCATAATCACGTGCCCAACAACGGCTCTTACTCCATGGAAACCAGGGAAATTTGCAATTTTTCAACAGCTGCCGATGCCTGGCTAAATTCCGCATCTTTTGGCATCTTATTAATGTGGGTCTGTGGTCAGTTGTACTTTTTACAGCAGACTGTATCAAGTACCTTGTGATTTTTATGTACAAATGGTGTGGTTTTTCTACACGTAGATAAAGACATTGAGATTGTCTTCGACTTAGAAGTAAGACAATTGTTGGGTGAGTTAAACGGGCTTGGCCCAAAGATTTCAGGTCTTCTGGGCTACCGAAGGGCACATAACTTATAGTCAAAAGTTGAATATAGTAATGACCAGTCGCGATTGTACATAGTACAGTGTAGCCGATTTCAATTAACAAAAAGACCAGGCAAAAATGCAAAAGTGGAAAAACTGTTCCAGTGCTGCTGGTAAGAGGCTAATTCGACGTATTTTGTGACGAGAAATCGAATGGTGCAAACCGCGTTTCTCTCCGACCAATACTTTTGGCTGTAGCGACAATTGAATGATCATTGATGTCATAATCACGTGCCCAGCAACGGCTCTTACTCCATGGAAACCAGGGAAATTTGCAATATTTCAACAGCTGCCGATGCCTGGCTAAATTCCGCATCTTTTGGCACCTTATTAATGTGGGTCTGTGGTCAGTTGTACTTTTTACAGCAGACTGTATCAAGTACCTTGTGCTTTTTATGTACAAATGGTGTGGTTTTTCTACACGTAGAAAAAGACATTGAGATTGTCTTCGACTTAGAAGTAAGACAATTGCTGGGTGAGTTAAACGGGTTTGGCCCAAAGATTTCAGGTCTTCTGGGCTACCGAAGGGCACATAACTTATAGTCAAAAGTTGAATATAGTAATGACCAGTCGCGATTGTACATAGTACAGTGTAGCCGATTTCAATTAACAAAAAGACCAGGCAAAAATGCAAAAGTGGAAAAACTGTTCCAGTGCGGCTGGTAAGAGGCTTATTCGACGTATTTTGTGACGAGAAATCGAATGGTGCAAACCGCGTTGCTCTCCGACCAATACTGTTGGCTGTAGCGACAATTCAATGATCATTGATGTCATAATCACGTGCCCAGCAACGGCTCTTACTCCATGGAAACCAGGGATATTTGCAATATATCAACAGCTGCCGATGCCTGGCTCAATTCCGCTTCTTTTGGCACCTTATTAATGTGGTTCTGTGGTCAGTTGTACTTTTTACAGCAAACTGTATCAAGTACCTTGTGTTTTTTATGTACAAATGGTGTGGTTTTTCTACACGTAGATAAAGACATTGAGATTGTCTTGGACTTAGAAGTAAGACAATTGCTGGGTGAGTTAAATGGGCTTAGCCCAAAGATTTGACGTCTTCTGGGCTACCGAAGGGCACATAACTTATAGTCAAATGTTGAATATAGTAATGACCAGTCGCAATGGTACATAGTACAGTGTAGCCGATTTCAATTAACAAAAAGACCAGGCAAAAATGCAAAAAGTGGAAAAACTGTTCCAGTGCGGCTAGTAAGAGGCTAATCCCACGTAGTTTGTGACGAGAAATCGAATGGTGCAAACCGCGTTTCTCTCCGACCAATACTTTTGGCTGTAGCGACAATTGAATTACCATTGATGTCATAATCACGTGCCCAGCAACGGCTCTTACTCCATGGAAACCAGGGAAATTTGCAATTTTTCAACAGCTGCCGATGCCTGGCTCAATTCCGCATCTTTTGGCACCTTATTAATGTGGGTCTGTGGTCAGTTGTACTTTTTACAGCAGATTGTATCAAGTACCTTGTGATTTTTATGTACAAATGGTCTGGTTTTTCTACACGTAGATAAAGACCTTGAGATTGTCTTCGACCTAGAAGTAAGACAATTGCTGGGTGAGTTAAACGGGCTTGGCCCAAAGATTTCAGGTCTTCTGGGCTACCGAAGGGCACATAACTTATAGTCAAATGTTGAATATAGTAATGACCAGTCGCAAAGGTAAAGAGTACAGTGTGGCCGATTTCAATTAACAAAAAGACCAGGCAAAAATGCAAAAGTGGAAAAACTGTTCCAGTGCTACTAGTAAGAGGGTAATCCGACGTATTTTGTGACGACAAATCGAATGGTGCAAACCGCGTTGCTCTCCGACCAATACTTTTGGCTGTAGCGACAATTGAATGATCATTTATGTCATAATCACGTGCCCAACAACGGCTCTTACTCCATGGAAACCAGGGAAATTTGCAATTTTTCAACAGCTGCCGATGCCTGGCTAAATTCCGCATCTTTTGGCATCTTATTAATGTGGGTCTGTGGTCAGTTGTACTTTTTACAGCAGACTGTATCAAGTACCTTGTGATTTTTATGTACAAATGGTGTGGTTTTTCTACACGTAGATAAAGACATTGAGATTGTCTTCGACTTAGAAGTAAGACAATTGTTGGGTGAGTTAAACGGGCTTGGCCCAAAGATTTCAGGTCTTCTGGGCTACCGAAGGGCACATAACTTATAGTCAAAAGTTGAATATAGTAATGACCAGTCGCGATTGTACATAGTACAGTGTAGCCGATTTCAATTAACAAAAAGACCAGGCAAAAATGCAAAAGTGGAAAAACTGTTCCAGTGCTGCTGGTAAGAGGCTAATTCGACGTATTTTGTGACGAGAAATCGAATGGTGCAAACCGCGTTTCTCTCCGACCAATACTTTTGCCTGTAGCGACAATTGAATGATCATTGATGTCATAATCACGTGCCCAGCAACGGCTCTTACTCCATGGAAACCAGGGAAATTTGCAATATTTCAACAGCTGCCGATGCCTGGCTAAATTCCGCATCTTTTGGCACCTTATTAATGTGGGTCTGTGGTCAGTTGTACTTTTTACAGCAGACTGTATCAAGTACCTTGTGCTTTTTATGTACAAATGGTGTGGTTTTTCTACACGTAGAAAAAGACATTGAGATTGTCTTGGACTTAGAAGTAAGACAATTGCTGGGTGAGTTAAACGGGTTTGGCCCAAAGATTTCAGGTCTTCTGGGCTACCGAAGGGCACATAACTTATAGTCAAAAGTTGAATATAGTAATGACCAGTCGCGATTGTACATAGTACAGTGTAGCCGATTTCAATTAACAAAAAGACCAGGCAAAAATGCAAAAGTGGAAAAACTGTTCCAGTGTTGCTGGTAAGAGGCTAATCCGACGTAGTTTGTGACGAGAAATCGAATGGTGCAAACCGCGTTTCTCTCCGACCAATACTTTTGGCTGTAGCGACAATTGAATTATCATTGATGTCATAATAACGTGCCCAGCAACGGCTCTTACTCCATGGAAACCAGGGAAATTTGCAATTTTTCAACAGCTGCCGATGCCTGCCTCAATTCCGCATCTTTTGGCACCTTATTAATGTGGTTCTGTGGTCAGTTGTACTTTTTACAGCAAACTGTATCAAGTACCTTGTGTTTTTTATGTACAAATGGTCTGGTTTTTCTACACGTAGATAAAGACATTGAGATTGTCTTGGACTTAGAAGTAAGACAATTGCTGGGTGAGTTAAATGGGCTTAGCCCAAAGATTTCAGGTCTTCTGGGCTACCGAAGGGCACATAACTTATAGTCAAATGTTGAATATAGTAATGACCAGTCGCAATGGTACATAGTACAGTGTAGCCGATTTCAATTAACAAAAAGACCAGGCAAAAATGCAAAAAGTGGAAAAACTGTTCCAGTGCGGCTAGTAAGAGGCTAATCCCACGTAGTTTGTGACGAGAAATCGAATGGTGCAAACCGCGTTTCTCTCCGACCAATACTTTTGGCTGTAGCGACAATTGAATTACCATTGATGTCATAATCACGTGCCCAGCAACGGCTCTTACTCCATGGAAACCAGGGAAATTTGCAATTTTTCAACAGCTGCCGATGCCTGGCTCAATTCCGCATCTTTTGGCACCTTATTAATGTGGGTCTGTGGTCAGTTGTACTTTTTACAGCAGATTGTATCAAGTACCTTTTGATTTTTATGTACAAATGGTCTGGTTTTTCTACACGTAGATAAAGACCTTGAGATTGTCTTCGACCTAGAAGTAAGACAATTGCTGGGTGAGTTAAACGGGCTTGGCCCAAAGATTTCAGGTCTTCTGGGCTACCGAAGGGCACATAACTTATAGTCAAATGTTGAATATAGTAATGACCAGTCGCAAAGGTAAAGAGTACAGTGTGGCCGATTTCAATTAACAAAAAGACCAGGCAAAAATGCAAAAGTGGAAAAACTGTTCCAGTGCTACTAGTAAGAGGGTAATCCGACGTATTTTGTGACGACAAATCGAATGGTGCAAACCGCGTTGCTCTCCGACCAATACTTTTGGCTGTAGCGACAATTGAATGATCATTTATGTCATAATCACGTGCCCAACAACGGCTCTTACTCCATGGAAACCAGGGAAATTTGCAATTTTTCAACAGCTGCCGATGCCTGGCTAAATTCCGCATCTTTTGGCATCTTATTAATGTGGGTCTGTGGTCAGTTGTACTTTTTACAGCAGACTGTATCAAGTACCTTGTGATTTTTATGTACAAATGGTGTGGTTTTTCTACACGTAGATAAAGACATTGAGATTGTCTTCGACTTAGAAGTAAGACAATTGTTGGGTGAGTTAAACGGGCTTGGCCCAAAGATTTCAGGTCTTCTGGGCTACCGAAGGGCACATAACTTATAGTCAAAAGTTGAATATAGTAATGACCAGTCGCGATTGTACATAGTACAGTGTAGCCGATTTCAATTAACAAAAAGACCAGGCAAAAATGCAAAAGTGGAAAAACTGTTCCAGTGCTGCTGGTAAGAGGCTAATTCGACGTATTTTGTGACGAGAAATCGAATGGTGCAAACCGCGTTTCTCTCCGACCAATACTTTTGGCTGTAGCGACAATTGAATGATCATTGATGTCATAATCACGTGCCCAGCAACGGCTCTTACTCCATGGAAACCAGGGAAATTTGCAATATTTCAACAGCTGCCGATGCCTGGCTAAATTCCGCATCTTTTGGCACCTTATTAATGTGGGTCTGTGGTCAGTTGTACTTTTTACAGCAGACTGTATCAAGTACCTTGTGCTTTTTATGTACAAATGGTGTGGTTTTTCTACACGTAGAAAAAGACATTGAGATTGTCTTCGACTTAGAAGTAAGACAATTGCTGGGTGAGTTAAACGGGTTTGGCCCAAAGATTTCAGGTCTTCTGGGCTACCGAAGGGCACATAACTTATAGTCAAAAGTTGAATATAGTAATGACCAGTCGCGATTGTACATAGTACAGTGTAGCCGATTTCAATTAACAAAAAGACCAGGCAAAAATGCAAAAGTGGAAAAACTGTTCCAGTGTTGCTGGTAAGAGGCTAATCCGACGTAGTTTGTGACGAGAAATCGAATGGTGCAAACCGCGTTTCTCTCCGACCAATACTTTTGGCTGTAGCGACAATTGAATTATCATTGATGTCATAATAACGTGCCCAGCAACGGCTCTTACTCCATGGAAACCAGGGAAATTTGCAATTTTTCAACAGCTGCCGATGCCTGCCTCAATTCCGCATCTTTTGGCACCTTATTAATGTGGGTCTGTGGTCAGTTGTACTTTTTACAGCAGACTGTCTCAACTACCTTGTGTTTTTTATGTACAAATGGTGTGGTTTTTCTACACGTAGATAAAGACATTGAGATTGTCTTGGACTTAGAAGTAAGACAATTGCTGGGTGAGTTAAATGTTCTGAGCCCAAAGATTTGACGTCTTCTGGGCTACCGAAGGGCACATAACTTATAGTCAAATGTTGAATATAGTAATGACCAGTCGCAATGGTACATAGTACAGTGTAGCCGATTTCAATTAACAAAAAGACCAGGCAAAAATGCAAAAGTGGAGAAACTGTTCCAGTGTTGCTTGTAAGAGGCTAATCCGACGTAGTTTGTGACGAGAAATCGAATGGTGCAATCCGCGTTGCTCTCCGACCAATACTTTTGGCTGTAGCGACAATTGAATGATCATTTATGTCATAATCACGTGCCCAGCAACGGCTCTTACTCCATGGAAACCAGGGAAATTTGCAATTTATCAGCAGCTGCCGATGCCTGGCACAATTCCGCATCTTTTGGCACCTTATTAATGTGGGTCTGTGGTCAGTTGTACTTTTTACAGCAGACTGTATCAAGTACCTTGTGATTTTTATGTACAAAAGGTGTGGTTTTTTCTACACGTAAATAAAGACATTGAGATTGTCTTGGACTTAGAAGTAAGACAATTGCTGGGTGAGTTAAATGGGCTTAGCCCAAAGATTTGACGTCTTCTGGGCTACCGAGGGGCACATAACTTATAGTCAAAAGTTGAATATAGTAATGACCAGTCGCGATGGTACATAGTACAGTGTAGCCGATTTAAATTAACAAAAAGACCAGGTAAAAATGCAAAAGTGGAAAAACTGTTCCAGTGCTGCTGGTAAGAGGCTAATCCGACGTATTTTGTGACGAGATATCGAATGGTGCAATCCGCGTTGCTCTCCGACCAATACTTTTTGCTGTAGCCACAATTGAATGATCATTTATGTCATAATCACGTGCGTAGCAACGGCTCTTACTCCATGGAAACCAGGGAAATTTGCAATTTTTCAACAGCTGCCAATGCCTGGCTCAATTCCGAATCTTTTGGCACCTTACTGAAGTGGGTCAGTGTTAAGTTGTACTTTTTACAGCAGACTGTATCAAGTACCTTGTGTTTTTCATGTACAAATGGTGTGGTTTTTCTACACGTAGATAATAACATTGAGATTGTCTTGCACTTAGAAGTAAGACAATTGCTGGGTGAGTTAAATGGGCTTAGCCCAAAGATTAGACGTCTTCTGGGCTACCGAAGGGCACATAACTTATAGTCAAAAGTTGAATATAGTAATGACCAGTCGCGATTGTACATAATACAGTGTAGCCGATTTCAATTAACAAAAAGACCAGGCAAAAATGCAAAAGTGGAAAAACTGTTCCAGTGCTGCTGGTAAGAAACTAATCCGACGTAGTTTGTGACGACAAATCGAATGGTGCAATCCGCGTTGCTCTCCGACCAATACTTTTGCCTGTAGTGACAATTCAATGATCATTGATGTCATAATCACGTGCCCAGCAACGGCTCTTACTCCATGGAAACCAGGGAAATTTGCAATTTTTCAACAGCTGCCGATGCCTGGCTCAATTCCGCATCTTTTGGCACCTTACTGAAGTGGGTCAGTGTTCAGTTGTACTTTTTACAGCAGACTGTATCAAGTACCTTGTGTTTTTCATGTACAAATGGTCTGGTTTTTCAACAAGTAGATAAAGACATTGAGATTGTCTTGCACTTAGAAGTAAGGCAATTGCTGGGTGAGTTAAATGGGCTTGGCCCAAAGATTTCAGGTCTTCTGGGCTACCGAAGGGCACATAACTTATAGTCAAATGTTGAATATAGTAATGACCAGTCGCGATTGTACAGAGTACAGTGTAGCAGATTTCAATTAACAAAAAGACCAGACAAAAATGCAAAAGTGGAAAAACTGTTCCAGTGCTGCTGGTAAGAGACTAATCCGACGTATTTTGTGACGAGATATCGAATGGTTCAAACTACATTGCTCTCCGACCAATACTTTTGGCTGTAGCGACAATTCAACGATCATTGATGTCATAATCACGTGCCCAGCAACGGCTCTTACTCCATGGAAACCAGGGATATTTGCAATTTTTTAACAGCTGCCGATGCCTGGCCCAATTCCGCATCTTTTGGCACCTTATAAATGTGGGTCAGTGTTTAGTTGTACTTTTTACAGCAGACTGTATCAAGTACCCTTGTGTTTTTCATGTACAAATGGTGTGGTTTTTCTACACGTAGATAAAGACATTTTTTTTAAAGACTAAAAAGTAAGACAATTGCTGGGTGAGTTAAATGGGATGAGCCCAAAGATTTGACATCTTCTGGGCTACCGAAGGGCACATAACTTATAGTCAAAAGTTGAATATAGTAATGACCAGTCGCGATTGTACAGAGTACAGTGTAGCCGATTTCAATTAACAAAAACACCAGGTAAAAATGCAAAAGTGGAAAAACTGTTCCAGTGCTGCTGGTAAGAGGCTAATCCGACGTATTTTGTGACGAGAAATCGAATGGTGCAAACCGCGTTGCTCTCCGACTAATACTTTTGGCTGTAGCGACAATTCAATAATCATTGATGTCATAATCACGTGCCCAGCAACGGCTCTTACTCCATGGAAACCAGGGATATTTGCAATTTTTTAACAGCTGCCGATGCCTGGCCCAATTCCGCATCTTTTGGCACCTTATAAAAGTGGGTCAGTGTTCAGTTGTACTTTTTACAGCAGACTGTATCAAGTACCTTGTGTTTATCACGTACAAATGGTGTGGTTTTTCTACACGTAGATAAAGACTTTGAGATTGTCTTGCACTTAGAAGTAAGGCAATTGCTGGGTGAGTTAAATGGGCTTAGCCCAAAGATTTTAGATCTTCTGGGCTACCGAAGGGCACATAACTTATAGTCAAAAGTTGAATATAGTAATGACCAGTCGCGATTGTACAGAGTACAGTGTAGCCGATTTCAATTAACAAAAAGACCAGGCAAAAATGCAAAAGTGGAAAAACTGTTCCAGTGCTGCTGGTAAGAGGCTAATCCGACGTATTTTGTGACGAGAAATCGAATGGTGCAAACTGCGTTGCTCTCCGACCAATACTTTTGGCTGTAGTGACAATTGAATGATCATTTATGTCATAATCACGTGCCCAGCAACGGCTCTTACTCCATGGAAACCAGGGAAAATTTGCAATTTTTCAACAGCTGCCGATACCTGGCTCAATTCCGCATCTTTTGGCACCTTACTGAAGTGGGTCAGTGTTCAGTTGTACTTTTTACAGCAGACTGTATCAAGTACCTTGTGTTTTTCATGTACAAATGGTGTGGTTTTTCTACACGTAGATAAAGACATTGAGATTGTCTTGCACTTAGAAGTAAGGCAATTGCTGGGTGAGTTAAATGGGCTGAGCCGAAAGATTTCAGGTCTTCTGGGCTACCGAAGGGCACATAACTTATAGTCAAAAGTTGAATATAGTAATGACCAGTCGCGATTGTACAGAGTACAGTGTAGCCGATTTCAATTAACAAAAAGACCAGGCAAAAATGCAAAAGTGGAAAAACTGTTCCAGTGCTGCTGGTAAGAGGCTAATCCAACGTATTTTGCGGCGAGAAATCGAATGGTGCAAACCGCGTTGCTCTCCGACCAATACTTTTGGCTGTAGTGACAATTCAATGATCATTTATGTCATAATCACGTGCCCAGCAACGGCTCTTACTCCATGGAAACCAGGGAAATTTGCAATTTTTCAACAGCTACCGATACCTGGCTCAATTCCGCATCTTTGGCACCTTACTGAAGTGGGTCAGTGTTCAGTTGTACTTTTTACAGCAGACTGTATCAAGTACCTTGTGTTTTTCATGTACAAATGGTCTGGTTTTTCTACACGTAGATAAAGACATTGAGATTGTCTTGCACTTAGAAGTAAGGCAATTGCTGGGTGAGTTAAATGGGCTGAGCCGAAAGATTTCAGGTCTTCTGGGCTACCGAAGGGCACATAACTTATAGTCAAAAGTTGAATATAGTAATGACCAGTCGCGATTGTACAGAGTACAGTGTAGCGGATTTCAATTAACAAAAAGACCAGGCAAAAATGCAAAAGTGGAAAAACTGTTCCAGTGCTGCTGGTAAGAGGCTAATCCGACGTATTTTGTGACGAGAAATCGAATGGTGCAATCCGCGTTGCTCTCCGACCAATACTTTTGGCTGTAGTGACAATTCAATGATCATTTATGTCATAATCACGTGCCCAGCAACGGCTCTTACTCCATGGAAACCAGGGAAATTTGCAATTTTTCAACAGCTGCCAATGCCTGGCTCAATTCCGCATCTTTTAGCACCTTACTGAAGTGGGTCAGTGTTCAGTTGTACTTTTTACAGCAGACTATATCAAGTACCTTGTGTTTTTCACGTACAAATGGTCTGGTTTTTCTACACGTAGATAAAGACATTGAGATTGTCTTGCACTTAGAAGTAAGACAATTGCTGGGTGAGTTAAATGGGCTTAGCCCAAAGATTAGACGTCTTCTGGGCTACCGAAGGGCACATAACTTATAGTCAAAAGTTGAATATAGTAATGACCAGTCGCGATTGTACATAATACAGTGTAGCCGATTTCAATTAACAAAAAGACCAGGCAAAAATGCAAAAGTGGAAAAACTGTTCCAGTGCTGCTGGTAAGAAACTAATCCGACGTAGTTTGTGACGACAAATCGAATGGTGCAATCCGCGTTGCTCTCCGACCAATACTTTTGCCTGTAGTGACAATTCAATGATCATTGATGTCATAATCACGTGCCCAGCAACGGCTCTTACTCCATGGAAACCAGGGAAATTTGCAATTTTTCAACAGCTGCCGATGCCTGGCTCAATTCCGCATCTTTTGGCACCTTACTGAAGTGGGTCAGTGTTCAGTTGTACTTTTTACAGCAGACTGTATCAAGTACCTTGTGTTTTTCATGTACAAATGGTCTGGTTTTTCAACAAGTAGATAAAGACATTGAGATTGTCTTGCACTTAGAAGTAAGGCAATTGCTGGGTGAGTTAAATGGGCTTGGCCCAAAGATTTCAGGTCTTCTGGGCTACCGAAGGGCACATAACTTATAGTCAAATGTTGAATATAGTAATGACCAGTCGCGATTGTACAGAGTACAGTGTAGCAGATTTCAATTAACAAAAAGACCAGACAAAAATGCAAAAGTGGAAAAAACTGTTCCAGTGCTGCTGGTAAGAGACTAATCCGACGTATTTTGTGACGAGATATCGAATGGTTCAAACTACATTGCTCTCCGACCAATACTTTTGGCTGTAGCGACAATTCAACGATCATTGATGTCATAATCACGTGCCCAGCAACGGCTCTTACTCCATGGAAACCAGGGATATTTGCAATTTTTTAACAGCTGCCGATGCCTGGCCCAATTCCGCATCTTTTGGCACCTTATAAATGTGGGTCAGTGTTTAGTTGTACTTTTTACAGCAGACTGTATCAAGTACCTTGTGTTTTTCATGTACAAATGGTGTGGTTTTTCTACACGTAGATAAAGACATTTTTTTTAAAGACTAAAAAGTAAGACAATTGCTGGGTGAGTTAAATGGGATGAGCCCAAAGATTTGACATCTTCTGGGCTACCGAAGGGCACATAACTTTATAGTCAAAAGTTGAATATAGTAATGACCAGTCGCGATTGTACAGAGGTACAGTGTAGCCGATTTCAATTAACAAAAACACCAGGTAAAAATGCAAAAGTGGAAAAACTGTTCCAGTGCTGCTGGTAAGAGGCTAATCCGACGTATTTTGTGACGAGAAATCGAATGGTGCAAACCGCGTTGCTCTCCGACTAATACTTTTGGCTGTAGCGACAATTCAATAAATCATTGATGTCATAATCACGTGCCCAGCAACGGCTCTTACTCCATGGAAACCAGGGATATTTGCAATTTTTTAACAGCTGCCGATGCCTGGCCCAATTCCGCATCTTTTGGCACCTTATAAAAGTGGGGTCAGTGTTCAGTTGTACTTTTTACAGCAGACTGTATCAAGTACCTTGTGTTTATCACGTACAAATGTGTGGTTTTTCTACACGTAGATAAAGACTTTGAGATTGTCTTGCACTTAGAAGTAAGGCAATTGCTGGGTGAGTTAAATGGGCTTAGCCCAAGATTTTAGATCTTCTGGGCTACCGAAGGGCACATAACTTATAGTCAAAAGTTGAATATAGTAATGACCAGTCGCGATTGTACAGAGTACAGTGTAGCCGATTTCAATTAACAAAAAGACCAGGCAAAAATGCAAAAGTGGAAAAACTGTTCCAGTGCTGCTGGTAAGAGGCTAATCCGACGTATTTTGTGACGAGAAATCGAATGGTGCAAACTGCGTTGCTCTCCGACCAATACTTTTGGCTGTAGTGACAATTGAATGATCATTTATGTCATAAATCACGTGCCCAGCAACGGCTCTTACTCCATGGAAACCAGGGAAATTTGCAATTTTCAACAGCTGCCGATACCTGGCTCAATTCCGCATCTTTTGGCACCTTACTGAAGTGGGTCAGTGTTCAGTTGTACTTTTTACAGCAGACTGTATCAAGTACCTTGTGTTTTTCATGTACAAATGGTGTGGTTTTTTCTACACGTAGATAAAGACATTGAGATTGTCTTGCACTTAGAAGTAAGGCAATTGCTGGGTGAGTTAAATGGGCTGAGCCGAAAGATTTCAGGTCTTCTGGGCTACCGAAGGGCACATAACTTATAGTCAAAAGTTGAATATAGTAATGACCAGTCGCGATGGGTACAGAGTACAGTGTAGCCGATTTCAATTAACAAAAAGACCAGGCAAAATGCAAAAGTGGAAAAACTGTTCCAGTGCTGCTGGTAAGAGGCTAATCCAACGTATTTTGCGGCGAGAAATCGAATGGTGCAAACCGCGTTGCTCTCCGACCAATACTTTTGGCTGTAGTGACAATTCAATGATCATTTATGTCATAATCACGTGCCCAGCAACGGCTCTTACTCCATGGAAACCAGGGAAATTTGCAATTTTTTCAACAGCTACCGATACCTGGCTCAATTTCCGCATCTTTTGGCACCTTACTGAGTGGGTCAGTGTTCAGTTGTACTTTTTTACAGCAGACTGTATCAAGTACCTTGTGTTTTTCATGTACAAATGGTCTGGTTTTTCTACACGTAGATAAAGACATTGAGATTGTCTTGCACTTAGAAGTAAGGCAATTGCTGGGTGAGTTAAATGGGCTGAGCCGAAAGATTTCCAGGTCTTCTGGGCTACCGAAGGGCACATAACTTATAGTCAAAGTTGAATATAGTAATGACCAGTCGCGATTGTACAGAGTACAGTGTAGCGGATTCAATTAACAAAAAAGACCAGGCAAAATGCAAAAGTGGAAAAAACTGTTCCAGTGCTGCTGGTAGAGGCTAATCCGACGTATTTTGTGACGAGAAATCGAATGGTGCAAACCGCGTTGCTCTCCGACCAATACTTTTGGCTGTAGTGACAATTCAATG